>NC_043000.1:113984373-114006873 GCF_006345805.1 Octopus sinensis
TTACAAAGAATAAGTCCTGGGGTCGATTTGCTCGACTAAAGGCGGTGCTCCAACATGGCCATAGTCAAATGACTGAAACAAGTAAAAGAGTAAAGAGAGTAAGAGTAAAATTTAAATCTTTGAAGGGTGAAGCTAAAAGTTAATGGGCGGAATCAAAAGCGTAATTATCACTATTATTGGTCAGGCTTGATCCGTTCTTTGTTACACTTGATCATGCCTGATTCCTAACTACGATAGTTAAACCATTGTTTGTCATACATCGGGATCATTTGTTTAATACACTTATCCCTTGCTTTATAGATATATGACCCGTCACATTTGACACCTGCTTTGCTAAACATGATTCAGTAGTTATCATAACTGAACAAAGTTCATTAATTAATATTTTGATTAATCCATGGTTTAACATACTCGACCCAT
Organism: Octopus sinensis; assembly: GCF_006345805.1. NCBI lineage: Eukaryota > Metazoa > Mollusca > Cephalopoda > Octopoda > Octopodidae > Octopus > Octopus sinensis. The sequence goes on from NC_043000.1 coordinate 113,984,794, forward strand.
TGTTTGTTATGCTTTATTCGTCGTCTATCGATTTTGATCCCTTGTTTACCATCCCTGTTCTTAAGCCTGTCATGCTTGAGCTATTGTTCACTCATCAAAGGCGGCGATCTGGTAGAATGGTTAGCGCGGCGGGCGAAATGCTTGGCGGTATTTCGTCTGTCGTTACGTTCTGAGTTCAAAATCCGCCGAGGTCGACTTTGCCTTTCATCCTTTCGGGGTCGATTAATTAAGTACCAGTTACGCCCTGGGGTCGATATAATCGACTTAATCCCTTTGTCTGTCCTTGTTTGTTCCCTCTATGTTTAGCTCCTTGTGGGTAGTAAAGAAATATATAGTTCACTCATCATTCTATACATTGTTTTCCACAAATGGTTTACCCCACTCTTTCCATTTTTGCTATTTTTTGCTTGAGTCTATTCAATATTTTAATCATACCTGATCCCGCATTCACCTCACTTGATCCATGCTTTACTATTGATCCATGATTTATCATGAAGTGGATGAAAGCCATAGACTAAAATGTTTAACCCCATTGTCTCTCGTCTCTTTTTTTTTTTTAGATCCCAAGCTAAAAGTACGACACAACATTCGATGAAATTAAATCGTAAAATGGGAAAAGGAAGTAGAGGTGTTTATGGATTCCTTCTATACATTATTGCATCAAGAGAAACATCAAGTAGACGTGTTCAATACCAACCAGATATCGAAACCGTCATCCGAGACTCATTCACCGTAGTTATATATCGGATTTTTCTTTTACGGGTTTTGTAAGGGATCTGGGCTTTGACAAGGAAAATGGAAGAAAAAAATGGGAGAAGAAAGCGATGGGAACAGAAATAAAGAATACGAGTAAAGGAAAGCGAAAATGGAAGAGAAAGAAAGAAAGAAAGAAAGAAAGAAAGAAAGAAAGAAAGAAAGAAAGAAAGAAAGAAAGAAAGAAAGAAAGAAAGAAAGAAAGAAGGAAAGAATGAAAGAAAGAAAGAAAGAAATGAATGAAGTGAAGTGTGGGAGATAAAAACTACTCACTGTTCCCCATTCAGATCGATATCAGGACTGAGGTTTCTTGGGTTGATAAAACCTGTGATCACTTGGTTAAAAATGAAGGCCCCACCACCGTAACCCGCCACTACAAAACCGGCGACGAAACCTTTTCTGTGAGGCATCCACTGTTAAGAGAGAGACAATGAAAAGAAACAGAATATTTAGTGAAGATATTTGGCGTCGGAGAGTTTAGTAACATAACGATTCATTTACGTGTATGTGTGTGCGTATGTATGTACTTCTGTTAATACTTAAGAGAAGCAACAGAATGAAGCAAGGCCGTTGGCACTTAACAAATTTTCATAAGATCGATAAATGATAACGCACGAAACTATTAGTACTTGAGTCACCCAGTTGCTTCTGCTAAATATTCATAAAATATATATATATATATACTCATAGTTTGAGTTCTATTATTTTTTCTGTTAGCATTACCAAAACAGACAGACACACACACACACAAACACACACATATAGTATATACAATATGTATGTGTGTGTATATATATATATATATATATATATACTCACGCACACACACACACACACACAAACAAACCTGTGCGCACGCACATACACGCACATACCTCCTTCTCTTGCACTCTCCTGTCTTTGAAAGAACTTTTCTTCACCCATCCCTTCAGGTCATTTCAATATGTGACCGCGTGTGTATCGTTGGCGATTTTCTTTCTCCGTCTTCCCTTCCTTGGACCTTTCTTTTTTTTCTATATTTCTGACGAAGAGCTCCGCTTGAAACGTGAAATCCTCTTTCTTTCTTTCCTTTCCTGAACGTCCAATAACACTATTCTTGTTCCATGTCCTCGCGTTGTTGTATTTTCTCTTTGTTCACACACACACACACACACACACACACACACACACACACACACACACACACACACACACACACATATATATATATATATATATTTAAAATCAAAGGTGCAGAAACGACGTACTCCGAATGAATTAAAAGGTAATGTAATCCAATGCTAGAGTGAGAAATCCATGAATCAGGTACTCAAAAATAATCGGAAGAACCAGGATGGTTCGTGTGAGCGTGCAGTAGGAGCACTCCGTCGGTTACGACGACGAGGGTCCCAGCTGATTCGAGCAACGGAAATTAGCATGCAAGTGGCTGAGCACTCCACGGACACTTGTACCCTTAACGTAGTTCTCAGGGAGATTCAGCGTGACACAGAGTGTGACAAGGCTGGCCCCTTTGAAATGCAGGTACTACTCATTTTTGCCAGCTGAGTGGACTGGGGCAACATGAAATAAAGTGTCTTGCTCAAGGGCACAATGCGTCGCCGCGAATTGAACTCACGACCTTACGATCGTGAGCCGAATGCCCTAACCACTAAGCCACGCGCATTCACATGAGCGTGCAGTAAATAGTCAATTCAACGAACAAACAATTAAAAAAAAAACGAATTAAAAAAAAACGAAATGAGAAAGAAAACGTAAAGACGTGCACAAGAATTATATTAGTTTGACACTCGGTGAAAGGAAAGAGTTTTTAACGTTTCGAGCATGGCTCTTCGTCAGAATGGAGAAAGGGAAAAGTCCGAAGAGGAAGAAGGAAAATCGCCAACGGTTCACATTTAGTTACATTTCTGAAGTCCCGTTGACAAGGTAGACGAGGATGTTGGCAATTATTTAATCTTTGGGATAACGGAGATATCGCATGTATGTGACAGGATACAAACCGCGTACCTTTCGCTTACTTGTCTGTTACTTTAATCACACTACAGACTCTCCACTTGCCTCCCCCTAACGAAAATGAGTCAGTGACATTTTAGATATTGTCCTTCTCTTTTTCTCTTTCTCTTTTACTTGTTTCAGTCATTTGACTGCGGCTATGCTGGAGCACCGCCTTTAGTCGAGCAAATCAACTCCAGGACTTATTCTTTGTAAGCCTAGTACTTATTCTATCACTCTCTTTTGCCGAATATTTGTTGTTGATCCTGGAATGACAAAAGAAAAAAGAATGTCGTCAAATTGGCAGGATTTAAGCTCTGAATATAAAACCCTTACAACTCGTCCGTCGTTATAATTCAGCGCATTCCGGTTTCTGCGAATGCAGCGGCCTTCTGTATAATTTCAATAGAATGATCACTTATGTGAGGTTGGTTATTGTGTCTTTCTTTTGGAGAGAAAGTAGATCTGTCGTGAAGACCGAGTTACACCTTGTTTAAAGATAAACAACTTTATATGAATTCTTTTCAGAGCTTAAAAACGAAGAAAATTGGTCGCCTTTTGATACAAAAGTTTCTGTCGACCGTCCCCGCAAAAGGAAATGAAATCTTTGCACATTTATAAAAAAAAAATTGGAGGTGTATTTGTGCATTTATTGGGTAGATATATTTATTCAATTTTAGCGAATAAAGCAAGGCCTTCTCTGAGAAATTAGCCTAGATATATAATAAGCATATAAGGACAATATAGCCTAGATATATGTAATATGTATAGGCGCAGGAGTGGCTGTGTGGTAAGTAGCTTGCTTACCAACCACATGGTTCCGGGTTCATTCCCACTGCGTGGCACCTTGGGCAAGTGTCTTCTACTATAGCCTCAGGCCGACCAAAGCCTTGTGAGTGGATTTGGTAGACGGAAACTGAAAGAAGCCCGTCGTATATATGTATATGTATGTATGTGTATGTGCGTGTATATGTTTATGTGTCTGTGTTTGTCTTCCAACATCGCTTGACAACCGATGTTGGTGTGTTTACGTCCCCGTAACATAGCGGTTCGGCAAAAGAGACCGACAGAATAAGTACTATTTTTATTATCATTATTATTATCATCATCATCATCATCATCATAATTCAGTAGTTTTATTTTTATAGCGTGCATTCACTTCACTACCGAGCGCAGCTCTGTGTGCCTTGGGTTATGTGCTGTGATTTGTTGTGATGTTCTGATGGTTATTGTATAGAAAGTGTTCTGCGTAGGATGTGTGCAGTGCCTAGTAGTGCAATTTTCTGTATGTTATATGTGTTTGTAAGTCCTGGTGTTTTTGTTATGTATTTGTCTAAATATTTTTTTATCATGCCTAATGCACCTACTATGATAGGAATTGTTTGTTTTTAGATTCCACATTCGACTTACCTCTATTTCCAGGTCTTTGTATTTTCAAAGTTTCTCCATTTCTTTTAGAGACACGTTGTCATCTGCTGGCATTGATACATCAATTAGAAAGCATCTTTTTCTTCATGATCTCTGACAACTCTATCTGGTCTGTTGGCCTTAATTTCTCTATCTGTGTGTATTAGCATATCCCAGAGTATGGTTGCTTCCTCGTTTTCTGTGACCTTTTCTGGGGTGTGCCTATACCATCTTCTTTCTGTTGTTATTCCATAATGTTGGCATAGCTTCCAGTGTATGAAGGTCCCAACTCTGTTGTGTCTGTGAATATATTCCTTCTTAGCCAGGACTGGGCAGCCAGAGATTATTATTATTATTATTATTATTATTATTGTTGTTGTTGTTGTTGTTGTTGTTGTTGTTTTTATTTTTATCATTATTATTATTATCATTATTATTATTATTATTGTTTTTATTATTATTATTATTATTATTATTATGGTTTTATTATTATTATTATTATTATTTTTATTATATATTATTGTTGTTGTGTTGTTGTTTTATTATATTATGTTTTTATTATTATTATATTATTGTTTTTATTATTATTATTTTATTATTATTATCATTATTATTATTATTATTATACGAGCCACAGGAGCGGTGGATGTTCTATTTAAGCAATATATAGATTAGTGGTGGGGAAGTGCGACGATGTCCTCGGGAACACCCTGGGCGTCGATGAAAACGAACTAGCTAATCTGTTCCAGAGAACTTTACAGTCGGGGACTACTATACATAATTTCCAGATGTTCTTGACCTGGTACTACTACCGGGGGAAGGGGACGCTACCGGTTCGAGATAAACTCTACAGGTACGGATGGTCTGTCAGACGGGCCTATCCGAGGTGCGCGTAGAGCAACGAAACCGTTCTGCAGGTACTCTTTCAATGTCCAAGCATTGCTGACTTGTCATGAGTGGGACAGATGCGTCTATCGGCTGAGTTCATAATCATAGTTGCTTCGTTTCCCTCCTTTAATCGGGCAGGCAAAGCAGTTTTTCTCCACCTGATGGTGAAAGAGGTTGTTTGGCGGGCGAGGCTGAAAGGAACGAGGATAGAGACATTCCCCTTTGGGAGAGCCGTCGTCGACTTTTTCAAGTTTCACCTGAAAAGGAAATTGTGGGTAGAAAGAGAAGTGCTGCCCTCAAGAAAATTTATTGAAAGGTGGGTGAAAATTGCTAAAATGGCAAGAGTAGTTGATAACGCTGTAAGTGTAGATCTATGAGTCGGAGTAAAGGAAATGGAGAGGGCGCACTTGCCCTTGGTGTTCAAGAAGATGTTGGACGGTAGGGCTTCTCGATTATCTCAAGAGGACATCCTGTATCAGGAGGACCACATCACTATCATCTGTTTTCCTTCTTCTCTTGTACTATGCTATGTATATTTCCATTCTCTTTTACTATATACTGTATATACTGTCCTTTCTCCTTTTTTTTTTCATTATATGTAAACACTCACATTTTATGTCTGTTTTCATATTGTTTCCCTCATCCTTCGCCCTGGTGGCAAATAAAAGAAACCACCATCATCATCATCACTATTATTATTATTATTATTATTATTATTATTATTATTATTATTATTATTATTATTATTATTATTATTATTCAGTAGTTTTATTTTTATAGCGTGCTTTCACTTCACTACCGAGCACAGCTCTGTGTGCCTTGGGTATGTGCTGTGATTGTTGTGATGCTCTGATGGTTATTGTATGGAAAGTGTTCTGCGTAGGATGTGTGCAGTGCCTAGTAGTGCAATTTTCTGTATTTATATGTGTTTGTAAGTCCTGGTGTTTTTGTTATGTATTTGTCTGAATATTTTTTTATCATGCCTAATGCACCTACTATAATAGGAATTGTTTCTGTTTTTCAGATTCCACATTCTAGTTACCTCTATTTCCAGGTCTTTGTATTTTGAGAGTTTCTCCATTTCTTTTAGAGACACGTTGTCATCAGCCGGTATTGATACATCAATAGAAAGCATTTTTTTCCTTCATGATCTCTGACAACTCTATCTGGTCTGTTGGCCTTAATTTCTCTATCTGTGTGTATCGGCATATCCGAGAGTATGGTTGCTTTCTCGTTTTCTGTGACCTTTTCTGGTGTGTGCCTATACCATCTTTTTTCTGTTGTTATTCATAAGTTGGTATAGCTTCCAATGTATGTAGGTTCCAACTCTGTCATGTCTGTGAATATATTCCTTCTTAGCCAAGACTGGGCAGCTAGAGATAATATGATTTATTGTTTCTTGTCCATCTCCACATATTCTGCAGTTACTTGTAATATTTCTTTTCATTACATGTTTTTGTAATTTCTGGTGGGGAGACTTTGGTCTTGTGCTGCAATTAAAAATCCCTCTGTTTCTGCTTTGAGTCCTGAGCTTCTCAACCATTGCTGGGATTTTTCTTTGTCTATTTCTTTTGCGTTTAGTTTAGTCCAGTATTTACCATGAAGGGGCTTTTCTTGCCATCGTTTTTATCATGGTTCGTTGCTGTTCTATTTTTAGTTTGGATTTCATTTGTTTAGTTTTGTTTTTTCTTTTTTTTTTTCTCCTTCTTCTTCTTCTTCATGTTTATTAGGTGGTATGATTTCTTGTTTGTATTTGTCAGCTTCCTTAAATACTGAGAATAGTTTTTTGTTTTGCTCGTGTGTTTGCCGCTATCTGGATCAGTTTTCCTTCCTTCTGAAGTAGATATTTTTGCAGTCCTATGGTGGTTATTTTATAGTAGTTTTCCAGCTGTATAAGGCCTCTACCACCTTCTATACGTTGTATATATAGTCTTTCTATGTCAGATTTTGGGTGATGCATCCTAGATCCTGTCATTATTTTTCTTGTTTTCCTATCTATTTTGGTCAGTTCATTTCGTGTCCAGTTAAGGATATTGTAGCTGTAACTTAAATGGGACAGCTAAAGTGTTGATACCTATTATCTTGTTTTTAGCATGAGCTCTGTGTTTAGTATTGATCTAACTCGTCTATAATATTCTTTTTTTATTTCTCTTTCATTTGTGTGTGTTGTGTCTTATCTAGTTCATGGATTCTAAGTATTTGTAAGTTTGGCTTTGGTCTAATTCTTTTATTTCATTGGTTTTATCTAGTGTGATGTTGTTACTCTTAACTATTTTCCCTCTTTTCATGGTTACTTTGGCGCATTTTTCTAATCCAAATTTCATATATTTCTTTGGTAAATCCATGAACTGTCTTTAATAGTGTTTTCCAGCTGTTTGTCATTTGCAGCGTATAGTTTTAGGTCATCCATATATAAAAGGTGGCTGGCTGATCGTTTTGCCGTAACATTATATCCGCATCCAGTTCTATTTAGCATATCAGATAGAGGTGACAGTGCCAAGCAGAAAAGGAGTGGAGAGAGCGTGTCTCCCTGGAATATTCCTCTTCTAATGGGGATGTCTTTGGTTTTCATGAGTCCCTCTTTTGTTTGGAGGTGTAGGACTGTTTGCCATTTATTCATAGAGTGCTCTATGAATTTTATGATTGTTGGTGCTACTTTGTTAATGGTAGCTAGTGTTTCGAGGATCCATGTGTGGGGATGCTATCAAAGCGCTTTTTGTAGTCAATCCAGGCCATATTGAGCCTTTCTTCTTTCTGTGGCTGTCTTCAGTTATGGCTTTATTAATCATTAGTTGATCTTTACAGCCATATGAGCCTTTGCGGCATCCTTTCTGCTCTTCTGGGAACAGTTTGTTTTCGTCCAGGTGCTTGTTCAGCCTTTGTGATATCACTGCAGTAAATGCCTTGAACATAGTAGGGAGGCAGGTTATTGGTCTGTAGTTTTCTGGTTTTTCTGTTTCATTTGATTTGGAATTAAGATGGTTTCCCTTCGTGAGCCATTCAGCCATTGTCTCTGGCTCTGCTAGTACGTTGTTAAAGTTTTCAGCCAGCTTTTTGTGCATTCCTGTTAGATATTTCAACCAGAAGTTGGGGGTCTTGTCATGCCCAGGTGCCTTCCAGTTGCTTAGTCTTTGCAGTGCCTGGGTGACCTTCTTCAGGTTATGGAGGTCCAAAGTTGTTCAGATGCCGAGTTTGTTATTCTGATACTCCTTTTTTTGGTGGTTCGTTCGCCGACCATTTTCTCCCAGAATTCTTCCAATTCTTCTCGTTGGTGATGCCGTTGTATTTTTTTTTTTCTCAGTTCTGGTAGAACTTTTTGGGGTTGGAGTTGAACTTTTTGTTTTCTTCAAAGAAGCGTTGGCGTTTCTTGTACCGGCGGATCCTTTGTGCTTTGGCAAGGATATCTTGCTTCAGCTTTTCTTTTATTTCAGGCAAATCTTTCTCTGTGATGTTATATTTGCGGAGTATTTTGTTCTCTTTTTGTTGCTCAGTAGCGTTGATTGTTTGCTGATTTCATTAAGAATCGACAGGTCTTTTCTAATTTTTTTATTTTGCTTTGGATGTTATTTATCCACAGGGTTTGTTTGGGTGGTGGTACTCCTGTTTGGGCGGGGTGTGGGTTTGGGTGAGTATCCAGCCTCTTTGTGGCTGCAGTGGCTGCTGCGTATATTAGGTTATTTAGCTCAGTGATATCATTTTTTTTATTCAGTGGCTATCAGTTCAGTGACGGCTAGGTTTATGCTGTTATAATAGGTGTTGTTATTTTGTTTATTTGATTCTTGGGAGGTATGGTCGGTGGTCCATTTTGAGCTCTGTGGTTTTCAGTTCTTTGATTATTTTATTTTTTATATTATCATAATCATTAGGCTCCCCTTCGTTGTTTACATCGTGTTTGTTGGGAATGTTGCGTTTGTCTTCGTGTTTTACAGTTTCAGTGTTTATATTATTGGGCATTGTTGTGTGGCTTCTATCTACATGTCCTTTTCCGGTGTATGTTTTCTTTTAGGTGTTCTATTTCTATTTCTGATATTTTTTTTGTGTTGAGAATGTATCTTCGTACGTTAGCTAATTTATTAGGGTTCATTGCTGTATCCAAGTCTATATCTCTATTATTTTCCTTCCATATTTTATATGTATGTGTTGTTGTATTTTCATTTTTTGGGTAGAGTACTGCTGTGTAGTATGGTGTGTAAGATAGAAATGTTATTCCTCACGTGTCCATTTACGTCTTTTGGGTTTTATTTGCGGGACATGAGGTACAACGTCCGGCCCATTATTTTGACGGTCGTCATTTTCGTAGGGTACCGGTCCGTTTCTTTCTGTTGTCACATTATTATTATTATTATTATTATTATTATTATAACTATTATTATTATTATTATTATCATTATTATTATTATTATTATTATTATTATTATTATTATTATATTATTATTATTATTATTATAAGGCGGCGAACTGGCAGAAACGTTAGCACGCCGGGTGAAATGTGTAGCCGTATTTCGTCTGCCGTTACGTTCTGAGTTCAAATTCCGCCGTGGTCGACTTTACCTTTCATCATTTCGGGGTCGATAAATAAGTACCAGTTACGCACTGGGGTCGATGTAATCGACTTAATCCGTTTGTCTGTACTTGTTTGTCCCCTCTATGTTTAGCCCCTTGTGAGCAATAAAGAAATAGGTATTTCGCCCGCCTTACATTCTGAGTTCAAAGTCCGCCGAGGTCGACTTTGCCTTTCATCTTTTCGGGGTCGATAAATTAAGTACCAGTTGCGTACTGGGGTCGATCTAATCGACTTGACCCTCCACCCCACAAAATTTCGGGCCTTGTGCCTAGAGTAGAAAAGAATAGGCTTAGCGGTATTTCGCCCGTCTTTACGTTCTGAGTTCAAACTCCGCCGAGGTTGACTTTGTCTTTCATCCCTTCGTGGTCAATAAATTAAGTAGCAGTAAAACACTGAGGTCGATATAAACGACTGGTCTACTCCCCTAAATTTTAGGCCTTGTACCTAAAATTATTATTATTATTATTATTATTATTGAGTTGTCATTGTGTGAGTGATGTGTGTGTGTGTGTGGGGTCTTTGTGTATATGTTTGTTCCCCGCTCGCCACTTGATAACCGGTGTTGGTGTGTTTACGTCCCCGTAACTTAGCGGTTCGGCAATAGAGACCGATAGAATAAGTACCAGGCTTCAAAGAATAAGTACAGGGGGCGATTCGTTTGACTAAAAAAATTTTAATCCCAGAAGATCTTCGCCATTCAGGCAGATCTCCGCCATCTTGGCAAATCACAGCATCCTGCTTATCGTTAATTAATGAGACTGTGCAGAGAGTAAAGAGTGAGAAAAATCCCAGGAACCGGAAATATAGCCTCACATCAATTCACTGGTGTATGCTGGGACGGAATGAAGCAGTTTTATCAAATATGGGAAGAAAAGAACAAAGAAAAAAAAAGATGGAGAAATAAAGGAAGGAAGGAAGGAAGGAAATACATAAATTTGTCTCACCCTCATTGCGCATCCCATGGGTATTGGATAGGCTAAACCCACTCCGAAACCAAATATCAAACCGTATGTGATGAGACAGGATGCGAAGCTGTGACTCACGCTGAAATAAGTTAACAGAACACCACCACTGCAAAAGAAAGAGAAGAAATGAGGGGGGGGGGACAAAAAAAAAAGAAAACAAAAACAATTGAGAGAGAGAGAGAGAGAGGTGTATGGGTGAAAGTGAAAATATACACAACTACAGCAAAATATACAAACATCTGAAAGAAAGCCTCCTTCCTGTTTGTCATGGAAGACACCCGATAAGAAACAAAAGTCACATATTCTTTTCTGCTCTAGGCACAAGGCCCGAAATTTTGGCGGAGGGGGCCAGTCGATTAGGTCGACCACAGTACGCAACTGGAAATTAATTTATCGACCCAGAAAGGATGAAAGGGCAAAGTCGACCGCGGCGGAATTTGAACTCAGAACGTAGCGGCAGACGAAATACCTATTTCTATTTCTTTACTACCCACAAGTAGCTAAACACAGAGAGGACAAACAAGGACAAATAAACGGATTAAGTCGATTACATCGACTCCAGTGCGTAACTGGTACTTATTTAATCGACTCCGAAAGGACGAAAAGCAAAGTCGACCTCGGCGGAATTTGAACTCAGAACGTAGCGGCAGACGAAATACCTATTTCTATTTCTTTACTACCCACAAGTGGCTAAACACAGAGAGGACAAACAAGGACAGACAAACAGTTTAAGTCGATTATATCGACCCCAGCGCGTAAGCATTTCGCCGGGCGTGCTAACGTTTCTGCCAGCTCGCCCCCTTAACAAAAGGTACATATTTTACGCTATGTTAACAAACAAAATGTGTTCTCGACATAACATGTAGAGAGATGGTGCTTAATCTGAGTCCATATGAGCCTCGGCGGCCCATAGATTTAGTTTTTCAAAATTATCCACAATAAACATTTTAACATTATTTTCATGCAACTTCTAAAAATATTTAATTATAAATATATAATGGGGTAATGGGTTATTTAATATATAATGGGGGTATTTAAAACAAAAGCATCAAATGGCTATGGAAGTCCAGTAGAGTAAAAAGGGAATCAAAGTGGTTCATACACAAAAAATAGTGTAGAATTTATATTTAGTATGATAAAAAGAATGGTTTACGTATAATATTTTAGGACTAGCTAATTTGAATATGTATTTGGAGTCTGTGTTGCGACGCAGACACGCAATCACATACTCACGGACACACACACACACACACACACACACACACGCACGCACAGACACATACATAAACACACAGGCAGACAGACTCCCACATATACACAGTCATACACATGCAGACACACTAGAAATGCGTACTTCTAGCAGCCTTACCTCATTATCCAGGATCCTGTAAGCGTTGTCAGCCTTGGTCCAATCAATCTTTCTAACATCCCTCCTATGAATCCCGTGGTTCCTTGACCCAGGAGCACCATAGCAAAAATCCATACTGATTCATTATATTGAAGGTCGGGCTCTACTTTCTTGTATCTCATATAAGACACTATATAAGGAGCGAAATTTCCTAGAATCGCAGAATAGAAAATTAAAAAAAGTCTATTAAAATATTAAAAGACAGGAGAAATTCTGAGAATTATTGAGAAATATTTCTTTCGTGGCGTTGTGGTAAGAAGCTTGCTTGCCATTCACATGGCTCCGGGTTCAGTCCTACTGCGTGGCACCTTGGGCAAGTGTCTTCTACTATAGCCTCGGACGACCAAAGCCTTGTGAGTGGATTTGGTTTTGGTCGACGGAAGCTTGAAAGAAACCCCTCGTATATATATAATATCTATATATATATATATATATATATATAATATATATATATATATATCGTGGCACTATGCCGGTTACGACGACGAGGGTTCCAGTTGATCCGATCAACGAAACAGCCTGCTCGTGAAATTAACGTGCAAGTGGCTGAGCACTCCACAGACACGTGTATACTTAATGTAGTTCTCTGGGAGATTCAGCGTGACACAGTGTGTGACAAGACTGAACCTTTGAAAAACAGGTATTACAGAAACAGGAAGAAAGAGTGAGAGAAAGTTGGGGTGAAAGAGTACAGCAGGGTTCACCACCACCTCTTGTCGGAGCCTCGTGGAGCTTTTTAGGTGTTTTCGTTCAATAAACACTCACAACGCCCAGTCTGGAAATCGAAACCGCGAGTCCGATGCCCTAACTACTGGGCCATTGCGCCTCCACTTAGTAAATAATAAACCTGAATATAAAATACAAACATGAAGTGACACGATGAAAGGAGAAAAAATATAAGCGTCGCCACCAGGCGACAAAAGATGAAATAAATTGGTATTCAGTCAATCAAGAATGGGTGGTATCTTCCAGGTTTTTTTTAAAGAGATATTTATGCATATGCTTGCATCTACGGAAAATTTCCGATCTTGAGTTCAAAATCACGTTGGGCATCTTACATCTAAACAAAATGTGTCCTTTGTTTGGCCGAAATGGTACACATTTTGTTTAGATCTAAGATCCTCAACGTGATTTTGAACTCGAGATTAATTGATTTTATTAATTGATTTGATTGTTTTGTTCTCAGCATGCACTTTGGGTCTTCCTTGCTTGTCGCCACCATACTCTCTGCCTTCTTGCAACTTATGAACAGATCCTTCTTCTACCTTTTTTCTGATCACTACATCCAGAAGTCTTCATTTGTTTCATAGATTACACAAAGTAGACACAAGAAGACACTTGCCCAATGTGCAACACAGTGGGACTGAGCCTGGAACCGTATGGTTACGAAACAAGCTTCTTACCACACGGGAAGAATGTAACGATCGAGAAGGTGAATGACAATGACCTTTTTGTGTGCACAGTCTGTGACAGACCATGCCTGGCTTTGGCTGGCTCCAAATCTCATCTGCCAAAGCATGGAAAATGAACCTCCATCAACTATTCTGACTATGCCAGTGTATGCCAGAAGGTTTGCAAATCCAACGGAGTCCTCAAAAGATATTTTAAGATCCACAAAGAACATAATTTATCTGCAGATATTGGTGGTCCAAATCAGAGGTGCAATCTGTGTGGGTTTCTTTTCAGAACATTGTCTGGTTTAAAAAGCCACATCAGACGCCATGATGGTGCTAAAGTGTAGGTACATGAGGTGGTCAAACTCTGTATAAGGAGTAGACAACCACCATATATATTTATATATCTTTATCTTTTATTTGTTTTAGCCATTAGACTACGGCCATGCTGGGGCGTCACCTTGATGAATTTTTAGTCGAATGTATCGACCAAGTACTTTTTAAAAAATACCTGGTACTTATTCTATCGGGCTTTTTGGCGAACCGCTATAATTATGGGGACGTAAACACACCAGCACCGGTTGTCGAAGCGGTGGTGAGGGGACAAACACAGACACAAAGACACACATATATATATATAGATACATACACTCAACGGGCTTCTTTCAGTTTCTGCCTACCAAATCCACTCTCAAGGTTTTGGTGGGCACGAGGTCATAGTAGAAGATACTTACCTCGAACCAAGTGGTTGGGAAGCAAGCTTCTTACCACACAGCCACAAAACAACAAAGACAAAGATAGAGAGAATCAATGATTACACACACACACACACACACATCCACACACATTAATTTGTATTTTTGAAAATGATGTATCGATAGCCCAAGAAGATAGCTTTCGCGGTTTCGCTGATGTAGATCGTAGTGGTGTAACGATGGCGGTTAGAGATGCCAAAACGTGGATTTCTATCGACACTTCGAGATTTTACTGACATGAGAGGCGAAGCTACTGTCATGTGAAAAATTGTAATTCTGAAGAATTCGAGATGATTTGCCCTCGAAACCGGCTTCTGAAGCTCGTGACGTTTTTCCATTATTAACTAGAACGGCCGTTTTCCAGAAACGCGACATGTCGCTCAGCTTTATATATGTGTGTGAGTATGTTTGTGTGTGTATGTTTGTGTGTGGTGTGTGTGTGTGTGTGTGTGTGTGTGTGTGTGTGTGTGTGTGTAATTTAAACGATAAGAAGATGACAAAGAATTCTTTAAGATATCGTTTTCACTTGGACTATTTACTCTTCGCCAAATCCACCTTACGGTGGAATCCTTGTGGAGCTTGGATTTCCTACACCTGAGGAATACCGGCGTTGGCCTGGGACCCAACAGTGTTGATAGCCCAGTATTCGGGTCGAATGCTTCTCTGGAAATAGCTTAACTTCATAACAACCTGAATGTATGTATGTAAACACAGACACAGACACACACACAGACACACACACACACACACACACACACACACACACACCACACACACACACAACACACCACACCACACACACACACACAGACAGAAATGTATATACTTGTATAAGTATATATGTGTGTATGTTTACATGTTTACACGTGTTAAATTCAATGTGCGAAATGGACAACAAAACGATGGTTAAGTTGTAGATGTTGGACAAACACTCGATAGTTCAGTAGTAGTAGGTAGTAGTAGTAGTAGTAGTAGTGGTGGTGGTGGTGGTGGTGGTGGTAACAGAGTTTAAGGAGTACATACCGTATGAGTAGGTAGCTCCAAACGTCGTGTGCGTGATAACACCACCAGCGACCACAAGTACCAACCGCCACAAAGGAGGGTGGACGCCACTTATCGAACCCATGACCCCTCGATTTGATACGAAACTGAGAAGAGAGAGAGAGAGAGAGAAAGAATTTGGCGTTGTGTAAAAGAAAATTGGGAAGAAACGATTGTTGATGTTGTCATCGATGTAGGTAGTGGTGATGGTATTGGTGGTGGTGTTGGCGACGGTGGTAATTGTGGTGATGGTATTGGTGGTGTTGGTGGTGCTGGTTGTTGTTTTGTTACTGGTCGATGTCGTTGTTTATTGTTGTTGCAGCGTTGGTGGTTAGCGATGGTAGCTTTGGTGACAGTGTACGTGTCGGTGGTGCGGTGGTGAAGGTGGTGAAGGTGGTGGTTGTGATGATGGTGGTTGTGGTGATAGTAGTGGTGATGATGGTGGTGATGGTGGTGGAGGTGGGGGTTTTGGTGATGGTGATGGTGGTGAAGGTGGTGGTGGTTTTGGTGATGGTGATGGTGGTGATGGTAGTGGTGGAGGTGGTGGTGGTGGTGGTGGTGGTGGTGGTAGTGGTGGTGGTAGTGATAGTAGTAGTGGTGGTGGTCATGATGCTGTTAGCGTACTGGCGGTGGTAGTGGTGGTAGTGGTGGTAGTGGTGGTTGCGGTGGTGGTGGTGGTGGTTGAGGTGGTTGCGGTGGTGGTGGTTGCGGTGGTTGCGGTGGTGGTGGTGGTTGCGGTGGTGGTGGTGGTGGTTGAGGTGGTGATGGTAGTTGAGGTGGTGGTTGGTGTGGTTGAGGTAGTGGTTGTGGTTATGGTGGTCGTGGTGTTGGAGGACTATGATGAACAAGAGGGACAGAGGACCGATCTTTGGTGAACTCCTGCTTGTATACTGAACTCATCGCTCTACATGTTGCCAATCCACGCCTTACTGACAACGTCCCTGTACATGGCTTGTACAGCTCTCACCGCCCATTCATCTATCCCTAGTTTCCGCATTGGCTACCAGATAAGGGAGCTAGGGACCCTGTCGAAAGCTTTCCCCATGTCAACAAAAGGCAAGTACAGGGGTTTATCTTTGGCTAAGTATTTCTCCTGCAGCTGCCTTACCAGGAATATAGCATCAGTGGTGCTTCTCCCTGGCACAAAACAAAACTGCATATCATCTACACGAACTCTCTTCCCCATTAGTTGGGCTGTGACTCTCTCCGTGACTCTCATATACATATCACCGTAAATATATGAAGATATATAACATACATACATGCATACATACATACATACATACATACATACATACATACATACGTACATACATACATACGTACGTACATACATACATACATACATACATACATACATACATACATACATACATACATACATAATACATACGTACGTACATACATAAGTGAGGAGTAGATAGACAGCCAACAACTGATGAAGGGTCGTTCTTTGTGTTACTTGTCCTGTTTTCTATTTGTTTCTCTCGTTGTTTTCATATTGAACTCATTTCTTTTCGCATTTTATGTTGTTTACTGTTGGTGACGTCCTGTACCCATATATGCATATGTGTGTATATATATATATATATATATATATATATATATATATATAGTATGCCCTAACCACTGGGCCATTGCGCCTCTGCTGAAATCTAAACTGTCATTGTATGTGATATAATAGTATATGGCATTCGTAACGCGTTATTAAATAACCAAGGACACAAGTGCTTTTAAACAACGAAAAATTCTGAAGTTTTCTCTACAGATAAGATAGCAATTGTCACAGCATGCAACGCTCCTTAAATGCCATCTACACTAGATCATAATAATTATTGAAGGTTTCATGCATGAATATTCGTCTTATCACACCAGAAACGTAGCTCTATTTTTTTAATATTCTATACATTTGCTTTGTAACTGTATCATTTTCATTTTCAGTTGTGGCTGCGTGGTAAGAAGCTTGCTTCCCAAGCACTCCCACTGCGTGGCACCTTGAGCGAGACTCTTTTCTACAATATCTTCGGGCCGACCAAAATCTTGACTGGATTTGATAAACAAACACTGAAAGTAGCTCTTGTATGTGTTTGTGTGTGTGTGTGTGTGTGTGTGTGTGTGTGTGTGTGTGTGTCTGTTTGTGTGTGTCTGTGTGTGTCCCCCACCATCGCTTGACAACCGATGCTGGTTTGTTTACGTCCACATCACTTAACGCTTCCGTAAAACAGACCGATAGAATAAGTACCAGGCTTACAAAGAATAAGTCCTTGGGTCGATTTCTTCGACCAAATCCCTTTACGACGGTGCTCCAGCTAGGCCGCAGTCAGATGACTAAAGCAAGTAAAATAAAGAAAAAATAAAAGTATAGCTATGTTTGGTATATATGTTTCGTTAGGCGCATGCGTGGTGGTGTGGTAAGAAGCTAACTTCCCAACTACATAGTTCCTGGTTCAGTTCCACAACATGGCATATCGGGCAAGTGTCTTCTGCTATAGCTTTGGGCTGACTAAAGCCTTGTGAGTGGATTTGGTAGACGGAAACTGAAAGAAGCCCGTCGTATATATATATATATATATATATATATATATATATATATATAGTGCCTTTATTTCAAAGGGTCAACCTTATCACACTGTGTCATGCTGACTCTGCCCGAGAACTACGGTAAGGGTAAACGTGTCTGTGAAATGCTCAGCTACTTGCACGTTAATTTCACGAGCAGGCTGTTCGTTGATCGGATCAACTGGAACCCTCATTGTCGCAACCGACGGAGTTCTACGGGTATATATATAGATATATATATATATATATATATATAATATATTTATATATATATATATATATATATATATATATATTATATATATAATATATATATATATATATATATATACAAATAAATGAAAGAATGGAGCTAACGCTATTTAACAAAATTCCTTATTTTCTCGACATAATTTTCGAGAATAAAAGAATTTTGTTAAATCGTCGTTCAACTCCATTCTTTTCATTTATTTGTATTAAAAAAAAAACACAAATTTCCACACGAAAGCACGTGATCTCTGCCCTTGGCATGTAGCTTCAACCGTGTTTTTTCTGACGTGAATTTGCTACCCGGTATCGGTTAACCGAATTATCCATACTAGGATAATTCATTCAACTATTATATATATATATACATATATATATATATATATATATATATATATATATATATATATAGATATATATATATATATATATATATTATATATATATATATATATATAATAGATAGATAGATAGATCAGATAGATAGATAGATAGATAGATAGATAGATAGATGATAGATAGATTAGATAGATAGATTTGGTGTTTGTCCTCCTCCACCTTCTCTGCTTGACAACCGGTGTTGGTGTGCTTATGTCCCCGTAACTTAGCGGTTCAGCAGAAGAACCGATTGAATAAGTACCAGGCTTAAAAAAGAGTACTGGGGTCGATACATTCGACTATAAATTGTTCAAGGCGGTGCCCCAGCATGGTCGTTTGTTGGTAGTATACTGTATATATATATGCACACACACGCGCGTGCGCATGCACACACACATATATAAACATAGGCGTATACATACCACTTGTTTCACCATGATATTTGGTGGACTGGTCATCTTCTATTTCTATCTTACCTCTTTAATATTTACCTGATGCCTGATGATGGCGTGTTCTTCCCATGATGTCATCTAAGAATGCTACAATGAAATGCTGTCGAAACAGCTGTTGAGATCTTTGAATTGCATCTGTTTTCTACTTTCCTTATATTTAAGAATTGTAGAGGCATGGAACAAACTACCTGCGACAGTCGTTAGCTGTCCAGACATTACATCCTTCAGAACTTCCATGCTTCCTAAAAAAAGCCAACATACACACACACCCACACACACACCCAAATATAAACACACACTCTCTCTCTACATACATACATACATTCAAGCATACATACATACATACACATTTTATACACACACATACACACATATATATACCTTTATATCTCACCCAACAGTATGTTTGCTTCACACCTGTATTTGTTTATTACTCACCTGTATACATTTGTTAGAGAGTTACCTGCTTGTCACATGACTGTGTGTGTTTGTTACACACATGCATTTGGTTGTTAAATTCCTATGCATGCGTTCGATATTCAACTGTATATGGTCTTTACTCATCTATAAATATCTTTATGTCACTCATCCATGAGTACATTTATTAAACAGCAGGGCAGTTGTTCTCACAAAATTGTATGGATACCTACTACACAAATGTATTCATTTTTTGCATGTGTGTGTGTGTGTGTGTGTGGTGTGTGATGGACACGAATGTGTCTCTTGAGGCCTGCTGGTGTCTTTCAATCCCTTTGGCAAATGGAATGAGATGAGGACTCAGCTTGAGTGCTTGTGGATCATTCACGACATGTGTTCTTGTGTGGACGGCAAGGCCTGCTTTGGTTTGTGCCAGAAAACCACAATGACATGTAAGGTTTCCATTTATATATATCTTTGTTGCATCCCTGAATGTATATTTCTCACACATGAGCGGCATTGATTATTGGGGTCGACTAAAAAAAAAAAAAACTCAATCTCTACTCTCTCCAACGCCGCCGGGGGCGCTACATCATTTGTGTTATTTGGCAAATATTCCATCAATATTGCACAAATGATGTTAGCATCAATTTTAAAATCCAGCCAAGACTTGTCCCCTGTGCTGTCCGCCCATTATAACAATCGAACTCGGTACACATAGCAATATTACGTTACAATTACTTTACCTCAACCGCTCCAGCTCTCTTTAAAGTAACACCAAAATGCTTTAAAATATCGTAGAAGACACTTGCCGTAGGTAACACGCAGTGGAACTGAACTCGGAACCATGTGGTTGGGAAGCAAGCTTCTTACCACACAGCCACCATCTGCGCCTATAGAAAACTGGGATCTCGCGAGACGGATTCGAACCACCGACCTAAGGATTACAGCTTGTGATATTGACAGTCTATAGTCCTCCGCTCTACCAATTATCGCGAGAACTGTTGCCACGAGCTTTATTTATGTTTAACTACTGAATGAATTTAATAAAAGCATCTAAATATGAAACCTCATGAAAATTGTTCAAACTGACGCCCTTCTTGAGCGACACATTTTTCCATTCGAGTCAATTCAGAATTACAGATAATACAGAATTTTGATTTACTGTCGAGTGAGTTTTAGCCAACCTGTATATATAATATATATATATATATATATATATATATATATATAATATAATATATATATATATATATATAACTTAGAATAACTTAGAAAGGTTTTGGCCAGTATTGGCCCAGGCCATGTCTAACTTAATAGGCACCACCTGGCGAAGTCTTTCAATTCAGGATTTGGGCACCAAGGCCCATTCGAGCAGAGAGTTATTGTTTGCGGAGACATATCCGGGTGTGGGTGGTTTGTCCGAGACTGTTTGAAGGAATTTGTCCAAAGACTTCTTGAATTTTGTGTGGTCAGTTTCTTTTTTGACGTGTCCTGGTGTAATGTTGAAGAGAGCGGGTCCAATTGAGGTGAAATAGTTGTGCCGTATTGTCGTTATGCGATGCGATTTAGATTTTTGTTGTGGACGGATGGCACGTGATCCAAGCCTTGGATGTATTTTGAAGGTGATGCCAACATCATTCGGACAGTGCTGATGGAATATTTTTCACATCATACAGATAATGTAGCGTTCACGGCGTCGTTGGAGTGAATACAGTTTCAGCTTCCTAGTCTACCCCAGTAGTCAAGGTCTGACATGCCATCTATCTTTTTTGTGATTGACCTTTGGGGAGCTTCAATTCTCATAATATTTTGTTTTGTGTAGGGAGACCACAGTGGACAGCAGTATTCAAGGTGGGGTCGAGCAAAAGTGGGGAAAGAAGGATAATAGTGTGGGAATCTCTCGACTGGAAGGTTCTGAGAATCCAGGAACACATTCTGCGGGCCATGTCAACTTTGCTGCTTATATGTGTAGCCCAGCTTATGTGTTGTCCACTGTTACTCCCAAGTCTCTGATGTTGTTGGATGCCATGAGAATTTCTCCAGAAGGAAGAGAGTATGGGAGTTTCAGAGCGTCCTCCCTTCCAAAGTGGATCAGTTCGAATTTGTCTTCATTTAGCAACATGTTATTCTTTTCCGCCCATTGGACAACAGCCAGTAGGTCTGACTGAAGCTTATTTTGTCATCCACGCCATTGATGACCTTCTGGAGCTTGGAATCGTCAGCGAAGGTTCTGATGTTACTGTGTTTGATGGTGTCAGTAATATCATTTATGTAGATGATGAAGAGAAGTGGGCCCAACACAGTGCCTTGTGGGACACCACTGCTGACTTTGGCTGGGCTGGATTTGACTCCTTCGACTACAACATGTTGGTTCTGTTAGACAGGAAGCACTTGATCCACTGCAGCAGCTTTCCAGTGACACCATATGGACAGCTTTCTCAGAAGGATCTTATGATCAACCTGTCAAAGGCCTTGCTGAAATCAAGGTAGATGACATCAGTGTTGGACCCTCTCCCAAGGCTCTCAAAATGTCATCAAAATGATTTAGTAGCTGCGTCAGGCAATCTCTCCCATTACGGAATCCATGCTGGTTGGAGTTCAGCATATTATGACTCTCAGGAAGTGAGTCATACGCGATCTCAGCACTCTCTCAAATACCTTAATGATATGAGAGGTGAGTGAGATTGGACGGTATTCACGGCAAGCGATTTGTTTCCTTTTTTGAAAACTGGGACAACAGACTGGGATAGAAGGTCTTCTGGTATATATCCAGCATCCAGTGAGTTCCGCCACAGATTGGCTAGAGGGGGTGCAAGTTGGTTTTGACACATCTTCAAGACACAAGCAGGGAACCTATCGGG
>NC_043000.1:114009373-114014373 GCF_006345805.1 Octopus sinensis
CAAATCAAACTAAGTTCCTTAGTTTGAACTTAGTTTGATTTGAAAACCCCACTAGAATGGGAGAAAGCGCTAATGATCGAAGTGATATGATATATATATATATAAAATGTAATATACAAATAAATATCTGTAAATATAAACCATCCGATCTTCTGAGTATCTCATTACTTCTAATATATAATACCTATACATCATCTCCAAACCTTCCAATATATTATATATATTATATATATATATATAATATATATATATTCTAAAATATTATTAGAGACAAAACCACTATTTTGCAAAACAAAAAAGGAAAGACTTAATCAATACATAAAATTTTAATAAATAGTCAAAAAAACCGCCACTACAATCGTTTCTTGTCTTGATCGACAATCTTCAGGTGGACTTCCAATTACAAGTCAATTTCATTATTTGAAATTGACTTGTAATTGGAAGTCCACCTGAAGATTGTCGATCAAGACAAGAAATGATTGTAGTGGCGGTTTTTTTGACTATTTATTAAAATTTTATGTATTGATTAAGTCTTTCCTTGTTTGTTTTGCAAAATAGTGGTTTTGTCTCTAATAATATTTCTAATATTTTACTATAAAATCGATTTAATCCTAAATCTGATTTTTTCCCTGTAAATTTGGATTTATTCCCTAATATTATTATTTATATATATATATATTATATATATTATATACAGGGTTGGCTATATATATATTACGCACCTGTATATGTTTATTACTAATTTTTACCTCTTCATTACTCACCTATGTATATATTTGTTACATCGGTATTTATTTCTTCATACACATGAATATATTTGTTACACAGCTTTGTGAAAGATTTTGCACAATCATATGTTAAAATGTATTTGTTTGTTGCACATTTTTATATAAATTCGTTACGCACCTCCATATGTTTGTTGTTGTTGTTGTTTGTTCCTTCTCGAGCCATACCTGGCTCATAAGGACCGGTTTCCTGGTTTCATTGGCGTATAAGTTCCCACCTGGACGGCACGCCGATCCGTCGCAGGTGAGCTGCTAGATGTAGGAGGAAAGAGTGAGAGAAAGTTGTGACGAAAGAGTCAGCAGAAGTTCGCCATTACCTTCGCTCATAAACACACACATCGTCCGGTCTGAGATTCGAACCTGAGATCCCTCGACCGCGAGTCGGCTGCTCTAACCACTTGGCCATGTACTTCCACATATGTTTGTTACACACCTTGATATAAATTTTTGTTACACACCTTTATATAAATTTGTTAGACACCTCCGTATGTTTTTTAAACACCTTTATATATACATGAAGGATCCGTGAATATTTCACGAAATTAATAGTAAACCTTTTGATTATTCCTGAAAACTTTATCCAAAAAGCCTGAAAACGAAGCCTGTGTTGTGTCTGTATCAAAAGATTGTCGTTTGTCTGCTATTTATTGAAAAGTAAAGGAAATTGGAATACGATGATTACTTAATGCACTTTGGATATACACTTAATATACTTTACGCACAATTTTTTAGACTTAATACACAGCACTCTTATTATTCAATTAGTTCAATTAGTTCAATTACAAAATTTCCTTTACACTATGCACTCACCATCGTCACCACCACCACCATCATCTCTCTCTCTCACTCTCTTCCTCTATTTCTCTCTCTTTCCCCCTCTCTCTCTTTCTCTCACTCTGCCTGTCTTTATTCTAACCGTCAGAACATCACCCCTCTGCTAAAATTATATTCCTAACTCTCCTCTATATCACTACCTTCAACTAACTTTTCAAACCACGTAATAAATATTACATTCCCCCTACCACATGTCATGGACGCTTCTCTTTCCGTCTTTTCTCTCTCCCTCTTTTCTCTCTCCCTCTTCATCTCTCACTGTATTTTCTCTCTCTTTCTGCCTCACTCTTCGCCTTATCCTCTTTATCTCTCTCCCTCTTTTTCTCTAATTACGTGTAAGCGTTACCGACGGGCTAAGTAACGTAACGACATGCAGAATTATTATAAGATGTGTCACCCACCTCCATATGCTTGTTACAGACCAGAAAATGTGGATTGCCAGTAACGTTAAAATACCTTGTGGTTACTGACCTTTTTAATGTCTAATTTCTTTAGTTCATTTATGTCTCAGTTTATTAAATTGCAGATCTGATATGATTTGTGTATTTATATTTATTATCTTATTTTTAGTTCAGCTTTGATAGTAATCTCACTCTTCTATAGTACGCACTGTATTTCTTTAAAATTCGTTTCTTTTATTCTTTTACTTGTTTCAGCCATTTGACTGCGGCCATGCTGCAGCACCGCCTTTAAAGGGTTACAGTCGAAGAAATTGACCCCAGGACTTTGTAAGATTAGTACTTATTCTATCGGTTTCTTTTGTCCAACGGCTAAGTCACAGGAACGTAAACTCACAAGCATCGGTTGTCAAGCGATGGCGGGTAGACAAACACAGACACAAATGTAAATACATATATATATATATAGATAGATAGATAGAGTGAGAGAGAGTGTGAGACATATATATAAATATATCATTATATATATACATATACATATATATAAACATATATATATATATATATATATATGTTCACATACACGTATATATATATATATATATTATATATATATATATATATATATATATATATATATATATATATATATATACGACCGGCTTCTTTCGGTTTCCGTCCATCAAATCCACTCACAAGGCTTTGTTTGCCCGAGGCCATAGTAGAAGACACTTACCCAAAGCACCCCGCAGTGAGACTGAACCCGGAACCATGTGGTTGGGAAGCTAGCTTCTTACCACACAGTCACACTTGCACCTAGTACACATTTTCTTGTCATTTCTTTTGTGATTCATATCTTTCTGATTTATTAAGTGTGAAGTCACGTGGTTTAGAGGTTAGGGTAGGTTCACAATCGCAATGTCACGAGTTCGATTTCCCGCAGTGCATTTCGCCCTTGAGCATGATACTCTATATCATGTTGCACCGATCCATTCAATTGACAAAACTGAGGAGGGCAGGCCTTGTAACACTCTGTGTGACGCTGAATCTCCATGAGAACTACATTGAGGACATGCGTGTCAGCCACTTGCACTTCAATTTCACGAACAGGTTGTTCCGAAACCCCTCGTTGTTGTAACCAACAGAGTGCCATTTACTAAGTATTTATATGGCCGGTTCTTATCTAAGTCTCTGATTTCAATGTCTGTATCTATTTTAATGTATCTAGTTTTTTTTCTAATTTAAATCTTCTAGTGATTCGTTTTGTCTCAGCTTCGATTCGTTCTGTCTAATCAATCTGAAGTTTGTCGATAAGAAAAACCTGCCAAATGAAGCCAAGTTAGTTGGTGTCCAGCAATGCATACAGGCAGACGATTTCACAGAATTGTAGGATTTGCTTAGAGCAGCTGTAGTTGTTATAAGAGGACGATTAGGCACTGGGCAGAAGAATAAAGGAAAGTTAAAGGAGACTTAGTAACAGAGATGAACTGAATGAAACAAAGCATCTCTGAGAAAGTATCTTCGGAAGATAGAGAATTGGTATAAGGGGTGTTGGAAGAACATCAAGGAATTTGAAGAAAGAATGAATGAAAAGAAATACAACTTGAAAGCGACGGCTCGCCAAACAGTAATGAAGGAAGTTCAGATGTGGATCTCCAGCAAAGTGGTGAAAGTCAGGGGATACTCAGAATTGCTCAATATGAGCAGAACGACATGAATGGTTTCGTGTGTGCCTCTTGCTCAGAAAGAAGCAACACACTTTTGCTCTGATATGAGCTTTCAGCCAGTGGCACATAATAGAGCTTATATTCTGTGCAGATTTACTATACAAAACGGATAAAGTGATCTAGTATAGACGACTGGACTTCAAATTGTAGGTCAGAGTTCCATAAAACTTTCATTATTGATGTAGCATCCCCAGTTGACCATAATGTAGTAACTATAACTGGAACTTCGTCGGTTACGACGTCGAGGGTTCCAGATGATCCGATCAACGGAACAGCCTGTTCAGGATATTAACGTGCAAGTGGCTGAGTATTCCACAGACACGTGTACCCTTAACGTAGTTCTCAGGGAAATTCAGCGTGACACAGAGTGTGACAAGGCTGGCCCTTCGAAATACAGATACAACTCATCTTTGCAAGCTGAGTGAACTGGAGCAACGTGAAATAAAGTGTCTCGCTCTAGGACAAATGGAGTTGCCGGGAATCGAACTCATGACCCTAAGATCATGAGCCGAATACCCTAACCACTGAGCCACGTAGAACTAAAGAAATTGAAAAAATTGTCAACCCTCAATGTTGAAGATGGGCCTAGAAAGAATGTGGAATACCGCTGCTAAAGTTATTCTGTTATTCCGGTCGAGGTAGGAGTACTTATTTCATGGACCCTGAAAGGATGAAAGACAAAGTCCAACTCGGCAGAATTTCAACTCAGAACGTAAAGACGGACGAAACCCCGCTAAATAGAAATTGTAAATGATGTTGCCTACTATCAACCAAGGTAGCTAGAATCCACAAAATTAAAGCAAAGTCTGGGGGACATGAAACTCTGAAAGACAGACAGCAACAAAAACTGCAGCATGACCAATGTCCACTTCATGCTCAGGACATTGATGTTGATCAACCATAAACCCATTAGTGGCTGTGAACTTCAAGGTTCAAAATCGAAACGGAGGGATTCGCTTTTGTTGCCTAAAACCAGAATTTATTTACAAGAAATTACCGAACAGATATCCTAAAAAAAAAAAAAAAATTGGAGCGGGCCCAAAACGCAGAATCTCTGACGAACAACTCGAGATAATAAGATCATATAGCTTTAAGATGCTCCACCTTGGTGCTTACTTAATATGAAGCTACGCATGACTGGATTGGAAAATACACTGACTGGATACTATGCTAACATCATGGGGCAGAACAGAATCCTCTGTCAGTATTTTATAATGTGCACAAACAGCAGTATAAACACCAACCGGTCTGATATT
>NC_043000.1:114021873-114029373 GCF_006345805.1 Octopus sinensis
TGTAATCACCTTTCTCCCAGCAAAGTAACGCATCCAATATATGCTTCATGATTTTAGTGAAAATAGGAATCGAACCAAAAGTGACTATCAATTGAAGTCAATATTTAAAGAAATCTAAGGAACTCTGTTAGAATGTAAGTTGGTAACGCCATCCGATTTTCCGAAACAAAAAATATCTATTATGACGTAAGAATCAACACGAAACAGTGAGGTTTAGAGACATTCTCGAATCTTTCTTTAATTCTTTAAAAACGTTGTCACTGTAATCATTTTATTCTCCAAGCAGTGTCTAATTCTTTAAAGCCGTTACACCTGCAACAACCTAACACTTTTGTTATTTCTTTGATGTAATATCGTCCGTCTCTCTTTTTTCGAAATATTTGAATCCATCAGCTTGTTGAAGTGTTTTCAAATGAATTGACTATTTACGTTCCCTGAAATAGTTTTGCTATTTTTTCAGCACTTATTTCTGTCCATATCGTTTTACTGTTATATCAAGACCTGTTATTAGACCTCTAAGATCTTCATTACATTCAATGAAATCAATATGATCGGTCAAACAGTGAATATTGACTTTGTCACATCGTACCCAATGTTTCCTTCGAAAAACTCAAGACCTATCTTTCCTTACACACTGTGGAGACCTGGTTAAAAGGCTTGGTAAAAGAACACATCATACCTACTGTCGTTATAAAACAAGTCATTTGGTGAGTCTCAAATCCAAACCAGAAAATTTGCAAGTTTATCTAACGAATTATAACATTTACTATTTGTAGGCTGTGTTATATATATTTCTTTACTACACACAAGGGGCTAAACACAGAGGGGACAAACAAGGACAGACAAACGGATTAAGTCGATTATATCGACCCCAGTGCGTAACTGGTACTTAATTTATCGACCCCGAAAGGATGAAAGGCAAAGTCGACTTCGGCGGAATTTGAACTCAGAACATAACGGCAGACGAAATACGGCTACGCATTTCGCCCGGCGTGCTAACGTTTCTTATTTCTTTATTGCCCACAAGGGGCTAAACATAGAGAGGACAAACAAAGACAGACAAATGGACTAAATCGATTACATCAACCCAGTGCGTAACTGGTACTTAATTTATCGACTACGAAAGGATGAAAGGCAAAGTCGACCTCGGCGGAATTTGAACTCAGAACGTAACAGCATTTCGCTCGGCGTGCTAACGGTTCTGCCAGCTCGCCGCCTTCATAGGCTGTGTTTATATATGCACATAAACCATAGTCATTCGTGTCACACATAATCAAAAGCTGTTTCAAAGTCAATAAAGATGTGATAAGGTTCTGACTGCTTTTCAAAGAAATTTTCTACAAGAATATTAAGCTCTATCAAGGCGGCAAACTGACAGAGTCGTTAGAACGCTTAGTGGCGTTTCGTTTGTCTTTAGGGTCTGAGTTCAAATTCCGCCGAGGTCGACTTTACTTTTCATCCTTTCAGAGTCGATAAAATAAGTACCTGGGGTTGACGTAATCGACTTAACCCTTCACCTGAAGTTCCTGGCCATGTGCCAAAATTTGAAACCAATATTAACACTTCAAACTCTGTTCGACAGAGAGTATCCCTTTTTGAAAAGCTGCCGCGTTTCACAATCATTTTAAAGATAGGTTTCATTGACTAAAACTTCCTCGCGGTTTTCTGTCGGTAACAGAAATCGCCCATGTTACGGCTACCTTATGTTTTGGGATTTCCTACATATGGCAATTGTAAAAGATGACCACTAATTTACCTGAATAAGGGTTGTTTAAGAATTTTGAACAAACCAGCCATGTTTCCAGAGGTGAATTATTCAAACCCCAAAGAATCCCTCTCAACACACGGTTATGATGCTCCCCCGCTACTTCTGCTCATGATCAGTGATGCACATATCGTCAGCCCAATTAGAATTTTCTTCTGGTCGAGTAGCCCATCCCGCTCAAAAGGTCCCAGAATAGGGATTATATTATGATGATGATTATTATGATGATGATAATTATTATTATTATTATTGTTGTTGTTGCTGTTGTTGTTGTTGTTGCTGCTGCTGCTGCTGCTGCTGCTAGTAGTAGTAGTAGTATTAGTATTAGTAGTAGTAACTTGGGAACTTAATGTTTGATAGCAAAGTCTGTAAAGTAGTTTGACACAAAACTCCAGGTCTCTGAATAACCGCTTTAGTATTCACAGCCAAGTGCGCATGTGTGTACGTGAGTGCGTGCGTGTATGTGTATGTATGTTTATACATATATGTATATTATATGCATACATCTCATCCAAATTGACACACTTTCGTTCTTTAAGTTCTTTGTTTACCAAGTGAAGAAGGTGCAAACATTATGTGACACGGCCCAACCTTATACAGACACACACACACGCACACACACACACACACACACACACCACACACACCTCAGTTTGACCCAGCATTTTCTCAGGAATGTCACAAGTGTCATAATACATTACGCTATTGTTCTCTATATATTTGGTCATGTCCTCTTCACAGATACAATTAGCTATCGACCCACAGCTCTGGATTGTGGTCCTCGTTCAGGTCCTTAGAGTACAATACAGTAATGTTCACATAATAGGAAGATAAAGTACATTATTCCAATATCATAGATATATATTCTTTATTCTGTTATTTTTTAGTCGTTTGATTGCGGCCATGCTGGAGCACCACCTTAAAGGGTTTTTTTTTAGTCGTGCCAATAGACATCAGGACTTACTTTTGTTAACCCTAGTATTTATTTTATTAGTTTTTTTTGCCGAACCGCTAGATTACGGGGACGTAAACACAGCTGCACCAGTCGCCAAGCAGTGATGGTGGACAGACACAGACACTCAGATACACACAGATATATATATTAGAAGAAATGAGGTAATCAGAAGATCGGATGGTTTATATTTACAGATATTTATTTATATATTACGTTTTTTTACGTATATATCATATCACTTAGATCATTAGCGCTTTCTCCCATTCTAGTGGGGTTTTCAAATCAAAATAATAAAATATGTAAAAAAATGTAATATATAAATAAATATCTGTAAATATACACCTGATTACCTCATTTCCTCTAATATATAATACCTGTACATCATCTCCAAACCTTCCAATATATATATATATATATATATATATATATATTATATATATATATATATATAATGTACACACATACATATGCATATACATATACATATGTATATATGTATATATATGTATATATACAAAGTGAGATAGGGGTTATGAGTGTAACCCACTATGGGATATCAATTATCCAATATACTGCACCCAAAAGGAAAATACATAAATGCTTATAATTGCAATGCAATTAATTCATTTATTGTATTAATTAGATGGGCGAAGGTAAACTATTTTACCTCAAATTCATAATACAAATAAGAAAATGGAGGAACAGATTCATTTCAATCATCGACTTACAGATATTACCAATTCATATTATTTATTAACTACATCCTATTTATGTAGTTAATAAATAATATGAATTGGCAATATCTGTAAGTCGATGATTGAAATGAATCTGTTCCTCCATTTTCTTATTTGTATATATGTATATTTATATATATGTAAGTCTATACGACGGGCTTCTTTCATTTTCCGTCTACCAAATCCACTCACAAGGCTTTGGTTGGTCCGAAGCTATAGAAAACAGTTTACCAAGGTGCGACGCAACTATGTGGTTGGGAAGCAAGCTTCTTACCACACAGCCACACCGGCACCTATAATACACACACACACACCACACATATATATATATATATACATATATGTATATATGTATAGAATATATATATATATATTATATATATATATATATATATATATATATATATATATATATATATATATATATACATACATATATGTATATATACATGTGTGTATATAAACATATACATGTCTGTGGATGTATATATATACATATATATGTATGTGAGTGTGTATATGTGTATATACTCGTATATGTGTGTATGTGTGTGTGTTGACATTTACTCGCAAAGCCATGTACACCGATAATTATTGATATAAATGTCAATTTATAATCCGGATCTTAGAAGCTGGAGGTTTCGAAGAAGTTCTTCATAGTTATCCGCTTTCTCTTGGATTTCCAAAGAGATATTCACATCTGCAGGACAGCTGACCATTATGATGATACATACATCTTTTTCTTGTTTATTCCAAACAGCAATACCCGGCCTTTGGTGCTTAAACTTGGCGGAAATTTTGATAGGAATATTCCACTAGTATTCCTTGTGTTGACGTTTGTGTGTGTACTCAATAACACGGTGATTCTCTAGATACATTCCAGTACAGTTTATGTATGTATGCATGTATGTATGTATGTATGTATGTATGCCATTATTCAGTTTATTTCAAGATTTCTTGCCAATAGAGAAAGAACCGGTTTCATTGGAATTTCAACATCAACAAGGTATTTTTCTTTATACTTTGTACGTACATACGTATGTATGTATGTATGTATGCATGTATGTATGTATTTATGTATGTATTTATGTATGTATGTATGTATGTATGTATGTATGTATGTATGTTTCGTTTTATGTATTGTATTCTCATGCATATTGTTGCATATTTAGATATGCTCATATATATGTAAATGATAAACTTCTCGAAAGTTTTACAGATATATGTATGTATGTATGTATGTATGTATGTATGTATGTATGTATGTGTGTATGTATGTATGTGCGTATTATATATGTATGTATGTATGTATGTATGTATGTATGTATGTATGTATGTATGTATGTATGTGTATGTGTGTATTATATATGTGTGTATGTATGTATGTATGTATGTATGTATGTACGTACGTACGTATGCATTTATGAATGTGTACGTGTATTATGTATGTATACTTTATTAAAAGCAGCAGAAACATCACAAAAACTGTTACTCAGAGTTTCACATTCCCGTTCGTCTGACAGTTCTGTGTTTTGGAGACTATGTGCTCGTTGATGACATTGTGTCTGCCATTCTGTATTCGTGGCCCGATAGACGTGCGTTTCAGATGGGAATGGATGGTGGAACTGGTTTTATCCAAAGAAGAAAGAGGAGGTAAGAGGTACTCAGTATAATTCTCTCTTCCAAATGGAGAGAACATGATTATATTTTCTGTTCCGAGAAGGCAGTTACCAAATATGCCAGACACAATGGCAACGACGAGCAGTTTCCAAAATACAAAACTGTACGACGAACGGGAACGTGAAACTCTGAGTAACAGCTTTTGGTGATATTTCTGCTTCTTTCAATAAAGCATATTACTCTACCTCTGGTGTTTGAGTACTCTTTTATTCCACCTTGTTTCACATTCATATGCTTACTCCGGTGTATATATATATATATATATATATATATATATATCAGGTGAATATGGTACTTAAGTTGAGGCACCATAATTTAGTACGGTAAGAACAGCATGTTCTTTGTCAACCCCCTTAACTTCTTGGAGGTTTTAAGTATAATTATGCTGATGTGTCCATCTGTTCTAATTTTTATTAAATTCTATGTCTTTGTGCAGCTGAAGATTGCTCTGCATTTAAACTGATGTAATGATTGCATTGTTCAATTAAATGGAGTTAAATGAAACGATCATACTGCATTACAACTGGATATCTTTGTTGCTTATTTTGATTATATATATATATATACGCGAGAAAGAAGCAACAAGAATGGATAGGTTTTTAGTACAATCGTTTCATACAAGGACAGGCTTTATTAAAAGTTGTAAAAATTACAGCATATAAACGTGTCCCGTACTCATCAGCTAAAATACATGTGAGTTCTCTAGACATCCTAGTGGTTGAGGCTATACTCATGAAGTAATGTAGATAATTAAGTAACATAAACAGATTTCCAAAGTTCATTAAAGTTCTTTAAAGATGATGTACAGTCTTATCACAGAATTTTAAAAAGTTTTAATAGCATCACAGAGAAGGTGACCTAATCCATAGTGCACATATGAATTTCCAGAGATAATATGAGGGATTACATACTCACAGAAGGAAATTTATCCTTGTTAATCACAACGAGGTGGGTCTCAATTCCTGCTTATTAGCATTACAAAGAGGGTGAATTAATCCTTTGTATAGATGCACAATTTCCAATGGTGTAGATGTAAATTTCCAGAGAATGAAGAGGAATTTCATATTCACAGGCGATAAATTTATCAATGGTTGAACACAATGAGGTAGGTATCAATTCTTGTTATATGATTAGGTATTTGCCACATTAATCACATTACTGCTATTTACAAGAGGCTGTAGCTATTTAACTTTTAAAGGCTGAAGGGCTTTCTAGAGAGGCAAAGAATAGAAAAGGGAAGGGAATAGAAGAAAAGAGAGAAAATAAGGAGGAGGGAGCAAAAAAGGGGGGGAAGGGGACTAAAAGAGAAGAGAAAAGGAAAAAGAGAATAAGAGAAGAAAAAGAAAAAAGAGAAAAGAGAAAGAAATAGGGAAGAAGGGAAAAAGAAAAAGAAAAAAAAGAGGGTTCTAGTTATACAGAAGAATTAGTAGACGGCAAGTCTGGTTTTAATTTACAGGCATCTAGGAACTAGAGGAGAATATTACTTTTGACCAGTAAAACAGCTAATTTATTGCTGTTGAAATCAGCTATGAATTTAAAGAGAATCTAAAGAGATAACACAGTCAGGGGTTTAGGGGTCAGATGCTAAAATCAAAAGAAAATACATTAGGAAAATCTAAGTATAATCTTATCAAAAAGTCATTAAAATTTACTTATTTAATTTTTTCATTTTATTGTCTTAAGGAGTTGCCGTATTATTCATACATTGACGGACTACAGGTCAAATCTTAGAAGATCATTTACAAGGTGTTAGGGGATTCTATCATAATGAAGATAATCATATATCACCGAGGGGGTAGCCTTATTTATTTAATTTTGAAATAGAATATGGGGTATAGTAACTCATTTTTTTATTAGGGTTATGCTACTTAAATTAGATTAAGTTAGGAATTAAAATTAAAAATACAATTAAGATTTAAAATTAAGAATTTAAAAATTATGAGTTTGAAATTAAATAAAGCCTCAATTAAGCAGCGTATAAGTACTATTCATTTCCCTGTTCTCAAAAAACTGATGCAGATATAAGGAAAAAAGATAACTGTAGTGTGAGAACTCTTAGTTATCTACTTAAAGCAGTGCTATACTAGTAGAAATCAAGTTATATCTATCTATCTAGTTACGAATATTCTAATCATTTAAAATATTTTAAAGTCTTCAATTTAGCGTGGACACAAACTTGACCTAGTTCGATATGGTTATTCAATAAGTTTCTATGTTTTCTATGCTTTCCATTCTTGTTGCTTCTTTCTCGCTTATAATCACCCCACATTACTGTATTGTTAAAACAGTATAGTTTTTTTTTTGGTGCATCTAAGTTAGGTACCATATTCAAGTAAATTCATTTAAATTAACTTGAATCTTTATTG
>NC_043000.1:114036873-114041873 GCF_006345805.1 Octopus sinensis
ATATACACACACATGTAAATGCATAACTACATACATACATACATACATACATACATAACATACATACATACATACATACATACATACATACATACGTACATACATACATACATACATACATACATTCATTCATACATATATATATAATTCAGTTTTGGGGGATTAATTGATATGCGGGAATTCTATTTCAGATAATGCAAAAAAGAACCCTAATGCGTATATCTGAAAGTAAACTCATGGTATCCATTTGCACATCACGAAATCATACTTTAAAGGATATAATCAGTATATCAGCAGGGTATATACTATACTGCCTTAATTATCTCCTACTTCAGTTAACACTTAAATTCATTATGACGGAACTACACGTGTTTCAGTATTGGAAGATTACAATATATATACATACACACAAATGTACACATATATAAATATCTATATGCAATCATCAGGTTTGCAATTGTTCCAACACATCTTCAGGTTCTTTTTCAAAGTATTGTTAATCTAATTTTACATCCCTTTAAAAAAATAAATTAAGCAATAAATTAAACATTGAACATTAAAAATTCAAAATTCAAAATTCAAAATTCAAAATAAAAATTATACTATGTAATATTAAGAATTAAAACTTATAAATTGTACATTATAAATATGAATTGGTATATATATATCAACCTTATAAAGTCAAGTATATGTCAAATACAAAATATAAAATATAAGATTATACATCAGAATAAAAATGCCTGTGTGTTTAAATGTGAAATATAACAAGATACTTTGTATATTTCTAGATAAATATATAAATATATGATAAAGAAGACCCCAAGGTACGATATGCAGATACATGTAATTCTGAAGGGTTGTACCTGATTAATTTGGAAATTCGTTTTCCCAATTATATATATATATATATTTATAATTAAATAGTTGTCCATAAATAAGAAAGAAAGCACCTTCTAAAATAGAAATAAGGCAGTTATATCTTTATATTGTCGGGCAGTATATTTCCGATTATGGTATGTAACTGAGGAGAATGTTATCAACGGCTTCAGCATATCTGAGGAGCAGTGAATATTGTCATGAGCAATATTCTGTATGAAACCATCGGTAACATAATGATCAGTTATACTGCATAGCCAGATATATACAGTTCGACAATAAAATATGTATAAATATAAGTAACTTCACTATCTTACAGCTGTTTTTCTATACGGAGCAATGCTCTCTCAACTGAATATGTATGTATTTTTGCGCTTCATGTTTGAAGCACCAATAAAACTATAAGGTAACGCCAAAATATTCAAATATGAGTGCTTTGCACTTCATAGCTGAAACAGCTGCAAGGTTATGAAGTTCATGGCATAATTTCTTTTCCTTTTTCATTTTAATTTTCTTTCTTATTGTTCTGTACTCGACTGACTCTTTGTTCTGAGGAAAATGTATACTGAGTTCTAACACCAGGTTATTAGTATCGCTACAACTAAGCGAAACAATAACACACATACACACATATATGTTTGTGTGTATGTATGTAATACATATGTATGTGTGTGCGTATATATATATATATCTATGAATGTATATGTATATGCATGTATGTCTATGTCTATATATATATGTATATATAATTATATATATATATATATATATATATATATATATATTATATAATTATATATATATATATATATATATATATAATATTAGGGAGTATAACTCCAAACTTACAGGGAAAAATTCAATTTAGTATTAAATCAAATTTCACAATATAAATATATAATATATATAAATTAGAGAAAAATCACGATTATGTAATTCAAACAATGATAGACATAAAACATATCGTACAGAAAAAATAAAATATATAATGAAATATTTATCTAGATCACAAAAAGTACGTAATAATAAATAAACAGTATATAATAAGTAAAAAGACTACGTAGCTTTCGTGGCTATAACTTCAATTCGAATTTTAATTAAATTTAAATTTAATCGATCCAAAAACAATTCAATTTAAAAGTATAGTCACTCCTCAGGTCAACAATAATAACAATAATAGTTAAATAAATACATACTTTTAATAAATAATCAAACAGAATTAAACAATATTTCTTAAATAAATAAAAACATGATTCTTCTTATAGAAGAAACTCCGTTAACTAAAGTTGCAGCTTAAAAAGTAGGACCAGGTGTTTATAATAGATTTATCACCTTAAAGACCTAAGGTAAAAAAATAGAGTAAATATATAGAAATATGCATTTTATCTGTGAAGATATATTTTAGCTTTGAGAATTATTTAAACAAACTATAGTATATCTTTACTGGAAAAAATATAAGAGTCCAATTATAAGAGTCTTTTTTTACTTATATACCGTTTATTATACTTATATACTGTTTATTTATTGTTATGTAATTTTTGTGGTCTAGATAAATATTTTATGATATATTTTATTTTTTTATATATTGCTTTATACCTATCATTGTTTGAATTACATAATAGTGATTTTTCTCTAATTTATATATATATATATATATATATATAATATATATATATATATATATATATGTATGTATGTATGTATGTATGAATGTATATGTATATATTTATGAGTGCGTTTACATATGTATACACAGATACGAAAAACAGTTCGTGTATATGTGCAAGTATGTATGTGCGTATGCTTGTGCGTGTGTGTATATATTTATACGCACAAATATACATAAATATATATCAATATAAATATATGTATATTTTAATATTTACAATGGATCTATATAATATATACATATATATATATATACATATATATATATATATATGTATGTATATATATATATTCATTTACTTTGTCATGTAAGCCAGAAAGACTATCGTTTTGAAGAATATTATGAATATTCATGAGATGGAGTCCAATTCCTATCACATACAGGTTTAAATATGTTCTGGGTTTGCACACGGATGAAGTTAAACTTGATATTTCTGTGACGTTCGCGTCTCGTGGCTCAGCAGTTGAAATTTAGGGGGTTTACGTCGTCGAGTATTGAACCCGCAGCTAAATTTTGTCGCCTGATGGCGTCTCGGCGTCAAATGTGAACGCTATAAGAATCACTGCAATTAAAAGAAAATGTGAAAAATATTGTAAGGATAGTTTGTAAATGATTTAGACTTATAATGATAGATATGTATACACATACACACTCGCGCACGGCGGAATTTGAACTCAGAACGTAGCGGCAAACGAAATACCTATTTCTTTACTACCCACAAGGGGCTAAACACAGAGAGGACAATCAATGACAGACAAACGAATTAAGTCGATTATATCGACCCCAGTGCGTAACTGGTACTTATTTAATCGACCCCGAAAAGATGAAAGGCAAAGTCGACCTGAGTTCAAATTCCGCCGAGATCGACTTTGCCTTTCATCCTTTCGGGGTCGATTAAATAAGTACCACTTACGCACTGGGGTCGATATAATCGACTTAATCCGATTGTCTGTCCTTCTTTGTCCCCTCTATGTTTAGCCCCCTGTGGGCAATAAAGAAATAAATAACATAGCAGTTTAAATATTGTTCACTTCTAAACAGTGTTTTTTTTTCGGTCTGACGTTTAGCTAAAAGGAACACTGTTGTTCTAGTTTCGTTAAACTAACAAACAAAAATGCCATCAAAACATAACAAGTGTTTACAAAATAAAGGGTTCTGATTGAGGTCAGTCAGAAAATTGAGAGCAGAATTTTCATGGAAATTTTTATAAAATTAGTAGCTTTAGTAAGCAGCAATCTGGAAGGATCGTTTGCTCGCCAGGCAAAACGCTTACTGGCATTTCACTCAGTACCACCGACCCCAAAACTTAAGCTGTTACTTTAGTTTATCGACCCACGGAATGGATGAAAGGCAAAAA
This sequence comes from Octopus sinensis, assembly GCF_006345805.1. Taxonomy (NCBI): domain Eukaryota; kingdom Metazoa; phylum Mollusca; class Cephalopoda; order Octopoda; family Octopodidae; genus Octopus; species Octopus sinensis. The sequence goes on from NC_043000.1 coordinate 114,040,776, forward strand.
TGAACGAAAGAAGCGAGGGACCTGAAACGAACAATAACAGCAGTTAACCCTGATGTTTTATTGGGTTGTCCGGAAAGTTCGTGCCGATTTATAGTAGCTTACCTTTCGACTTATTTTAGAACTTGGCCGATGAATTCTTTGCCATGAAACCACCTCAATCCTGTGAAGAGGATGTTTTCAAGTTAAAGGAAAGATGAAGGCGCATTGTGCAACAAAACGGTTCATATTTGGTTGATTAAAAATGTAATGGCAAGTATTTATTGACCTTTTTCTTTCATTTAAAAGTCGGCATGAACTTTCCGGACAACCCAGTATATTGAATCTGGTCGGGACGGGGTTCAGGAATTACAACATCATGCTTGTTATAGTTGATAAATTGGATGTACCTTATGCGTATGTATCTCTGTGTTTTTGTGCTTGTATGTGTGTGTGTACGTGTGTGTGTGTACGTGTGTGTGTGGGGGGTGTCTATTGTTGCTAGAAATATCAACAAGAGAATAATGTCTTATCTCTTTACTTAACAATTGTCGCTTGTTTTCAAGACATTAAAATACAAAGAAGCACCGCTAATATTGTTACACACACATCTTAGCCAGCCACACATACACACACGCGTGAGAGTTTTGTGAGTGGAATAACGTTATATATATATAGTCATACACACACACACACACACACATATATATATATAATATATATATATATATATTATAATATATATATATATTATATATATATATATATAATATATATATATATATATATATATATATATATAATATATATATATATATACACACATGCACACATACATAATATATATGTGCAAAAATAAGTTGTACCTGTATTTCAAAAAGGGGCCAGCCTTGTCACATTCTGGGCCACGCTGAATCTCCCTGAGAACTATGTTAAGTATACACGTGTCTGTGGAGTGCTCAGCCACATGCTGTTCCGTTGATTGGATCATCTGAAACCCTCGTCTTAACCGACGGAGTGCCAGTTTTTTTTATATGTTATATGTGTGTATATGTGTATCCAGGTGTATGCGTGCGGGTATAGATACTAATAATAATGATAATAATAATAATAATAATAATA
>NC_043000.1:114046873-114071873 GCF_006345805.1 Octopus sinensis
ATGTGTTTACTTTTATGAATATATGTAGTTATATGTGTGTATATGTGTGAGTGTCCACAAGTGTGTGTAAATAAACATGAATGTTTTCAATACCTCTACATGCATGCAATAAACTCAGTTGAGACCCGATCTTAGTCGAATAAAATTTTCACTAACCTGCTACTAACAAAATGTTGCAAAACGCTAAAATAAATGGTTAACACAAGATTTATCTTGTTTATTGATGATGCAGACCTGTTAGAGGGAGGGAGGAGGCGCTCATTATTATGGTGGTAACAGTGAATACGTCTCCGACGTTCCTCTACAAAAGGTCTTACGACAAAGACATATTTAAGGAACACAGAAAGAAGTCACAATGGAACAAAGGGACGCAGTTCTAAACAGAAAGTCACAATTTGGAACCATACAGGGAGTAATGTGAGGAATAAGTTGAATGGTTATAAGAAAAACAACACCAACACCACCATCAACAACAACAACGACTGTGATCCCTACAAAACTAAAGGGATAAAATAAGTAAATACCGGCAAAACACTTACTCTGAAGGTAAACTTGTCTGCCACAATACCCCACGTGATTCTTCCAAACGCGTTGAACAGTGATGAGCATGCGCCGACTGTTGACAGGAAGAAGTCATCGTTGATGAACGTTTGACCGTAAGCCTGTGGGAAAAACAGAGTTTTATTCATACATATATACGAGAGTATTGTAGTTCGCTTGAAGCATTGTCTATTGTTTATAAAGAATGAAAAGTTTTGAATGGTACAACAATGCACTATAATATAAACAATGGGATATATTCCTTTTGTAATTTAGTCATCCATAGTCTGATAATATTTCAGAATAAAATTCCTTCTTCAGATATTCTTAGATGGAGTCACACATACACATCGTTATATACACATACAAGCATACATACGTTTATATATATATATTTATATCATCTAGTGTCTCCTTTTTTTAAGAATGCATTTTTCAAGTAATTTCGCAGTTATTTCTAGCAGGCTAAGCTACCACATATAAACTCCGCCTTCGACTCGTAATATCACGATGTAAGTGAGCGTTATGAACCGTTTCAATCTGATTAGAAAGGAATCGTATTTTTCATTGTTCAGTAAAATAAATTTTACCACAAGACTTACCTTCCAAAGAGTTAACATAAAGGCAATCCCCTGTCCATTAAGTACGAAAATAAACCATAATTTGTAGAATGTCTTTGTTTTAAATAACCGTAAAGGCCGCATTATCCTCTCTCGACGACTGTTTGATCTGTAAATATATTGGGAAATATTTCAGTGAGGCTTCCATATTTTTGAATAGACTCAAACATCTGTTCGAAATGGTCACCATGGATTTTAGTAAATTTAGTAACAAGAATTCGGTGTAGGCAGGAACAGGATCGAACATAACAAACTAAAATATTTTTGTTGTTTCTGTTGTTGTTTAATCTCAAGTCAGTCATTACGAAATAGAAACATTTAATCAAAACATTCCAATCGTGTCCATGACATCTTTTCCAATTACTGTTAAAGGGTCTACATTCTCCTCGAGTTTCCTTTTTTTTTTTTCAGACCAAAGGATATTATCTGAGGGGAACTTGACCGCTATTTCTAGCACATTCAGTGACCATGTAAAGGCTCCATCGTTGGATCTTTGAAGATGCTATTGTTGTTTAATATGATCAGATATTAAAGACATCGAACTGGCAGAAACGTTAGCGTCCCGGGCGAAATTCTTAGCGGTATTTCGTCTATCTTTACGTTCTGAGTTCAAATTCCGCCGAGGTCGACTTTGCCTTTCAGCCTTTCGGGGTCGATAAATTAAGTACCAGTTGTGCACTGAGGTCCATCTTATCGACTTAATCCCTTTGTCTGTCCTTGTTTGTACCCCCTATGTTTAGCCCCTTGTGGGCAATAAAGAAATAAGATATTAAATATTGATCAGATATTAAATAGCCGTGGGCCCTTGAATCCCAAGCTATTGCAGTACATGGTCCTCGCTCTAAACAAGAGAGCTGGGACCATTGGATTCATGTAGTGATGATCAGTTCGGGGGCTGGTATAGACTAGTTATTTATTGGTATAGGTTACTCTAAGAAAAATGGGGAGGCGGCTATGATAGCCAAACGACATATTTAAACACGAACTCACTGATGTAGGGCAACAGAATATCTTCGTATCATTACAGTTCATATATCAAAAAACCTTATTGTCTGAGTTTCTATTTTATTCATGTCTTTCATTCAGACATAATAACACATTAAAGATCGCATTCTACATTTCTTGGAGGTCAAATGACCATAAAAATCTCCTTTAGCTCATTAGTGTCGCTCATTCTATTGTTGCTAGTTGTGGTGGTGGCTGTGCTTGGTGGTGGGGGTGATTGTCTAGTGGAAGGGGTGGCTGTGAATGTGATGCAGTTGTTTAAACAGGTCAGTCCTGAGCCAGATGAAAAATGAACGTTGTGCTTCGATATGAAATAAGGCCAGATATATAGAGTCTCTCCAATTTAGAAAGGACTAATTGTGATTTTCAAATCAAGATGAACCAGTTTTCCGCATCAATATTGTCTGTGAGTTATGATCACAAAAATGAAAACTCACGAATCATCAAACAACATCCTGTAGTCACCATATTCATTTCTACTCTAGGCACAAGGCTCGAAATTTTTGGGGAGGTGACCTGTGGACAAGATCGACCCCACTGCGCAACTGGTGCTTAATTTATCGACCCCGAAAGGATGAAAGGCAAAGTCGACCTTGGTGGAATTTGAACTCAGAACGTAAAGACAGACGAAAAGTCACCATATTTCAAACGTATAACTCACCAAATTAATCATCGTTCACCATTTTATGTTATTTTGAAAAATACTTTTCGACTGCATTTGTCATATATTCTTCAATCGATTAACACGAATCACGACTCAAGTCTACAGAAATTTCTGTGAACTCAAACGAGATCTTTGTTAAACATTCATTGTATTATTCCAGACCATTGTAGAATGGTATGCTCGGGTTAGAAGCGAGACTGGGTAGGTAGTACTTTTATCGTCTCAAAACAACAAAATAGATCTTCTCTATGGTACCTGCTTACAGACTGCCAGGTGGAACAAGAACTTATCAATTCCTCAGTTTGCTACTCACAATATCGAATATGGAAAACACTAAAAAAAATAATATGCATATGAACATCTGCCTTGCCACGTAATTAAAGATTATAACTGTATAATTCCAGTTGACATTCATCCGTGTAAATTCCTACATCCACAATATTGGTAAAATTTCTGTTACATATTCTCAGCACACTGATTTAAAGAACATAATAGAGTGGAAGGAATTCGCCCAAGTAAAAACTGGTAAGGCAAATTCAATTTCTTCTAATAGTTAGATTGAGGAATAAAATAGAAACTCAGACAATAATGCTCTTTGATATATGAACTGTAATGATACGAAGATTATTCTGTTATCCAACATCAGTTCGTGTTTAAATGTGTCGTTTGGCAATCATAGCCGCCTCCCCATTTTTCTTTGAGTAACCTATACCAGCAAATAACTAATCTATACCAGACCCCGAACTGATCGTCACTACATGGATCCAATGGTCCCAGCTACCCTGTCTAGAGCGAGGACCATGTACTGCAAGAGCTCGGGATTCAAGGGCCCACGGCTATTTAATATCTGATCAAAACAGCTGAGAGGTCTACATGGAGTAGGGGTAGATTTTTACATGAATCAACAACCTCCTGTGGTCCAAGGTCCCAGGTAAATCTACATCACGGCAAGAAAGTCAAAAGGGGGTAGCAATATCGAGCTCCCTCCTTCACCAAAAGCCAGTCACATAAGAATGTTCATTGAAAAGGTGATAACACTGGCGTTGCCCCAGCATGGTCACAGCCTTGGAACTGAAACGCATAAAAATATCTAAGGAACATATTTACATAAAGATCGTGAAAATAAGTGGAAGACGACGATTGAGTGCATTGGAGCTGAGGAAAGCCAAAGTTGACCTCAGCAGGATTTGATCTCAGAGCGTAGAGAGTCAGATTAAATATTGCATGGTATATTATCCGACACTGTTATGATTCTGCAATGTCGCCAGTTACTGGATAAATAGGGTTAGGGAGACATGTATAAATAGATGACTAGGGAGACTGGCGGAGGAAAGGAGAGATAGGCAGATAAATAAAGATAATTTTGTGGACAAAGCGAGAAAGAGAAATAGAGAGAGGAGTGCGGGCAAGAGAGAATAGTAAGAGGGAGAAGAAGAGGAAGAGAGCGGGAATGGAAAATAGGTGAAGGAAGAGAGAATGTAGAAGCAAGTTAATTTGACAATTGCAGAAACCATTAGAGAGATGGAATCGTGGAAACAATGGTAATCACACAAGTGAACAAGAGACCAGGCAAACAAGAAACACGATAGTAATTTGCACATTTTTCTACATTGAAAAGGGAGACAAAATGTCGGCTGCAAACGTAAGGAAGAGTCGTCTGCTTGTTACTTTCTCCGTCTAGTGACTGGCAATCAAAAACTTCAGCTTATTTCTTTTTGCTTTTTCAATGATAAAGAAGGAAAGTGAGTGAAAGAGAAAAGGTTTAATTGTCAAAATACATCGTTTGTTTTGCCAATCACTGACAATCGATTTGGTGGAGGAAAAAAGTGTATCAATATCATAGCATTGAAGTGGTAGGAACAAGTTCCTGCGAAATAGGTTATTTTATTTATTGATCAATCTAGTAATTAATTTGTGTGTGTGTGTGTGTGTGTGTGTGTGTGTGTGTGTGTGTGTGTGTACATGTTTGATCAGGGTTTTGATTCAGAAAGCGTGTGTCAGAACTGGACACGTTTGTGTTCTGAAAAAGTTGAATTCTAATTGTTACAACTGCAACAGCAACAAACACGACGAGGACGACCTTGCCATCAAGGTAATATTTTCTTTGGAAAACAGATTGTTTTCTTTCTAGACCATAGGTTTCATTTTAGCAGGTGACTTCTCAATGAGGTGTTTATTTTAGTATTTTCAGCCATTAATGATTGCATTTGTTCCCCAAGCTTATTTAAATTTGTAACTGCATACTTATTTACATAACTTTATTGCGACTGTTTCGACGCAATACTAAACACTATCATGCCAAGGTCACTTTTAATAAATAAAAACGATACTGTAATCTATCTATTGTATGATAACAATAAAAACACGTGTGTGTGTGTGTGTATGTGTATGTATATGTACATATACATGCACACACACACACCACACACACACACACACACACACACACACACACACCACACACACATATATATATATATATGGTAAACAAACAAAAGAATGAAGATGATGGTATTACATGGATATGTTAAAGGTTACGAGCGTTTCAATATCTAGTAGAATAGCATTTCATCAATTTTCACATTGGTTTGTACTGGCTTTTAGAGCATTTAAATGCAGTGTTCCCACGATCAAGCTTCTAGTGTCTGGACGTATTGATCGTCGTCAAGCAGGAGGAGGACGAGAAGAAGAAGAAGAAGAAGAAGAAGAAGAAGAAGAAGAAGAGGAGGAAAATAAAAGAAGAGGAAGAGACTGACAAGAAGATCAACAGAAGCAGTAGCAGCAGCAGCAAAAATTACATTAGCTAGATACTTTTTAAAGAGAAAGAAGAATTACTCACTTTCCGAAAATATTTCTGAAAACAAATTCCGGAACACTTAGTCGTCGACTGAGCCTTCTGAATTCCAGCACCAACCTCTCGGCTGTTGAGGGTCTCCGTCTTTGGTCGGCCGAAATATCAAAGTGGACTTTATGAGGTGCAACACCGGAGCTCATTGTTTCAATGTCTTTTTCAGCAACACCGCTGAAGCGTCGTTTTTTGCCCATTGGCACCATATCGATGGGGTCACCATCAGTCTCTGTTGTATTAGTATTAATATTATTTGCTAAAGTATCATGCGTTGTAATGGAGTTGCTAGTGTTAATATTCTCAGTAGTAACTGATGTCGTTTCAGGATTATTCTCATCAGACGCTTCGTTGATACAAACAGATTTCTTCTTCTTCGGCTTCCTAGAAATAGTCGGCGATGATCGTAGGTTTCCGAAAGTTCCACCGTCATTAAAATCATCGTCATCAGAATTATCGCCGCCATCACCCACGCCACGTTTATTACCATCCAAATCCGCCATGCTGCCGTCCACCTCGTAGTCGGGAACGAACGACGGGTTGTCATGTTCCGACTGCAGCTCATACGGAACTATGGTGGTCGTGGAATATGTAGAGTGGACCGTGTTGTAATTGTTGTCGTCGTCTGAATCGAGAGAATTTCGTCGAGAAGACGAAACGTTTTCGTAAGTTCCTTCTTTCGAAATGTTGATCGTCGTAGCTGGCAGCACTTCATAGGATCCATCGGAATTAGCAACACTTAACTCTGACACTCTCCTCTCGATGCTATCATCCAGCTTATTCATGGCGTTGATTGCCTCCAGACGACTCGACGCCCTTTGCTTACGTTGAAGATGACTTTGACGTTCCGCCAGTGAAACTGTCATACTCACTGTGATAATTTGTTCCTGAACAAATAAATGAATAAATATATGAGTAACATGTTGCGAACATAGATGTCTGTCTGTCTATCTATCTATCTATCTATCTATCTATCTATCTATCTATCTATCTATCTATCTATCTATCTATCTATCAATCTGTCTATATATATATATATATATATACATACGGTAATGTTGAACAGTGCGAACGAGTTTTCAACGCCGCATTGGTGGATAAATATTCTTTATTTGTGGGTTAACAAGGCTACCATTGGTTTCATGCCTGGAATTGTCAGAAACTATCAGGACTGACACATGGGAATTAGAACTCGTCTCCGTCTTGGATTAAAATGCAGCAAATTTACACGAGACTGTGCGGGATTTTGGAATAATATCATGTAGCTTCGTTGTATTCGCATGCAAGATGGAGATGAGTAACTACGTTCTATGTGGCAAATCTGATAATTGCTGAGAATTTTCAGCACGAAACCAACGGTATCCTTGTTAACTAAAAGATAAAGTATCTATCTATCTCTATCTATCTATCTATCTATCTATCTATCTTCTATCTATCTATCTATCTATCTATCTATCTATAGGAAATATATATGTATATATATATATATATATATATATATATATATATATATAATATATATATATATATATATATATATATATGGGGGAGAATGTTAGTAGTAATTTAGTTGGCGGACTTTGGCTGATGAGAAATCAGGCACCTATTTGGCGCTAAATTTCGAAACTGGTACCAGGTTGACCAGCATTTACTTGTTCTGACCCATTTGAGGTAAGACATTATTATTGTTCACTGATATTTTTTCCCATCATGTCTGTAATACATTTGTGACTATTCGGTGGTACAGAAGTAGTTTTTGATTTCTATCATTAGCGATATAGGTATTCATGTAGTACCCTTGTGTATATTTGTACTTATCTAAAATTGTATGTATATATTTTATTAATTTGTCTGTACGGCTGATAATTCGCTTACCACACGTGATGGTATTTTAATAATACCATTCCTATATTTATATATATATATATATATATATATATATATATTCCTAAAGGATGAAAGGTAAAGTCCACCTCGGTGAAATTTTAAATCAGAGCGTAAAAACGGACGAAATGCCGCTAAGCCTTTTGCTCGGCGTGCTAACGATTCTGCCTGCTCGCCGCCTTACAATGTAATATTTGATATAGTAAAATAGCAAAATTTACGAAAACGAAGTTTGAAAATCAAACCATGTTAGAATTGAATGGACTAATATATTTATCTATACACAATTTTATAAACCCTGAAATACATACATACATACATACATACATACATACATACATACATACATACATACATACATACATGCATACATACATACATATATACATACATACATACATACATGGCAAGAGAGAAAAGAAACAGGTGACCTAACTAGCGTTTTTCCGTTGTCTTATTACAGTACCCTGTCCATTCGGCAAGCCGTGCCCCCCACGCATGTTAAGCAAATGCTCTTCTATTGTCCTTTGTTTTGTTTAACAAAATACAATCACAATATTGTGTAGTATTGACAGTGAATTCTGTTGTATTACTTGTACGACTGCCGAAATAATGGCAGAGGATGCAGGACTTTGATACAATTCGATATTTTGACAACTAGTTACTGAAATTGGGACAATAGCTATTGCAGAAATGTGTGTGGTTAAATTGTTCGCTTTGCAACAACATTACTCTGGATTCAGTCTCACTGTTTGTTTGTTTTGTTTGTTTCTTCTCGATCCACGCCTGGCTCATAAGGGCCGGTTTCCCGGTTTCCTTGGCGTATAGGTTCCCCACCCGAACGGGACGCCGGTCCGTCGCAGGTGAGCTGCAAGTTGCAGGAGGAAAGAGTGAGAGAAAGTTGTGGCGAAAGAGTCAGCAGAAGTTCGCCATTACCTTCTGCCGGAGCCGCGTGGAATTTAGGTATTCCGCTCATAAACACACACATCGTCCGGTCTGAGATTCGAACCCGCGATCCCTCAACTGCGAGTCCGCTGCTCTAACCACTAGGCCATGTGCCTCCACCAGTCTCACAGTACATCACCTTAAACATTTGTCTCCTCTTCTTTTGAATGAGAGTACCTGCTCGTTAATCTATCAGGAACCGTTTCTATTATTGGGTGCTAGAGAAACATTGGTTACTTTGAATGGATTCCATTCAATTACAAATAATCGTAAAAGGCTTTCTGTCTAATTATATCTTCCTTCTTTCCTCCCGACAGTCAAGAGTCCCTTAAAATGGTTATCAATGTCATCCGTCCTCTTCTGACTAACTCTTATTGAACAAAAATTGATGTCTTTAATTACTTCATCAATTTAAGAAAGTTTATTGATTTCAGTCGTCTATCTGTGACATTCTTCAACGTTTGCCTAACCAATACACATAAAGACAGACGGAATGTCGCTAAGTAGGCGCAGGAGTGGCTGTGTGGTAAGTAGCTTGTTTACCAACCTCGTGGTTCTGGGTTCATTCCCACTGCGTTGCACCTTGGGCAAGTGTATTCTACTATAGCCTCGGGCCGACCAAAGCCTTGTCTGTGAATGTGGTTGAAGGAAACTGAAAGAAGCCGGTCGTATATATGTATATATGTATGTGTGTGTATATGTTTGTGTGTCTGTGTTTGTACCCCCAACATCGCTTGACAACTGATGCTGGTGTGTTTACGTCCTCGTAACTTAGCGGTACGGCAAAAGGATCGATAGAATAAGTACTAGGCTTCCAAAGAATAAGTCCTGGGGTCGATTTGCTCGACTAAAGGCGGTGTTCCAGCATGGCCGCAGTCAAATGACCGAAACAAGTAAATGAGAAATAAAAGAGAAAGAAGTATTTTGTCCGGCGTGTGGTAACGGTTCTGCCAGATCACCGCCTTGACGTAGAGAGAGATTACGATTTATTAATTTAACATGATTAGCATAAACACTTTCTCTCTCTTCGTACGCACAAGCATAACTAGATGTTCACACACACATAGACAGAGAGAAAGATAAAAAGAAAGAGGGAAGGAAAGAATGAGGGAAATATTCAAACGTCTGATGTCAAATAAGTCAGTGATGAATCAGTGACGCCAAATAGGCGGTGCCAAGTAAGCAGCGCCAAAACGGCTGTGCCAAAACATCTTATAACTACATAGTCATAGACACATTTGCATCCAGAGGGAGGAAGGGAGAGGAAGGACTGCGAGAGGGTAGAGAGGGAGAGGAGGGAGAGAAGGGAAAGAGAGGATAGGAGGGAGAGAGGTTAGAGAGGACAGAGGGGGAGGGAGATAGGGGAGAAGGGGGAAGGGAGGAGGAGAGAGAGGGTAAGGGAGAGAGGGTAGGGGAGAGGAAGGAGAGAGGATAAGGGAGAGAGGGGAGAGGAGAGATAGGAATTTAGAGAGGGGTGGGAGAGAGGGAGTGAGAGAGAAGAGAGGGAGTGAGAGAGAAGAGAGGGAGTGAGAGAGAAGAGAGGGAGTGAGAGAGAAGAGAGGGAGTGAGAGAGAAGAGAGGGAGTGAGAGAGAAGAGAGGGAGAGGGAGTGGAGGGAAAGAGAAAGAGAGGGGAGGTAGAAAGGCGAAGAGGTTATATTTGAAATTTAAGAATTCTTGCACGTTTCTTCTAATAAAGGAACTGACCTTTTTTTTAAGTTTCGGTCTTTTTAACAGCAAAACCCCGATCAGCTGCATGGAAGCATAAACGGAGCCCAACATCCAAAAGATGGCCGGTACACGGTCGAGGATATCGGTCTGCTGGAAATATCTAAATAAAAAAATACAGGAATCGGTTAATATAAACTTACACACAGACACACACTCACATACACATATGTATACATAATATATACACACATATATAATACATATATATAATACATATATATCTAAGTGCATACATTCATACACATGCACAGACAAACAAAAACATTTTCAAATGATTGTTCCGTAGCATATTCACCATCTACTTCAATTTCTGTTTGGCGTTTTGTTTAAATTTTGTGTTGAATAAAATTTATTGAAAAAAAGCTGCAATAATTATATGACTCCATTATAATATATGACTCCATTAAAAAATAAATAAAGCTGAGTTGCCTTACCTTTCTCCACTGCTACTCTCTAATGTAGGAGAGTCGTTGTTTGGGTTCAGAATGGCAGTTATAGCTTGGTTGAGGATGAATGCCCCAGCGGCGAAACCAGAAACCACAAACCCACTTGTAATACCTCGCTTCGAATCATTCCACTGAAAGAATGCAAGAAAAGAGAAGAAAAAAGAAATAACAAAAATATTGAATTCCACCGAAATGAGACGAGAATTATAAATATATTTCTTTACTACCCACAAGGGGCTAAACATAGAGAGGACAAGCAAGGACAGACAAAGGGATTAAGTCGATTACATCGACCCCAGTGCGAAACTGGTACTTTATTTATCGACCCCCGAAAGAATGAAAGGCAACGCAGGAATGGTTGAGCGGTAAGACGTTTGCTTGCCATCCACATGGTTCCGGGTTCGATACAACTCTGTGACAACTTGGGCAAGTGTCTTCTACTATAGCCTCGGTTTGACCAAAGCCTGGTGAGTGGATTCGGTAGGCGGAAACTGAAAGAAGCCCATTATGTGTGTTTGTGTCCACCAGCGCTACCACCACCACCACCACCACCACCACGACCTGTTTGAGACCGCGACCTGTTCACTGATAAAATTCTGTGCTGCATCAAAATTTTGACGCAGCACAGAAATTTGTCAGTGAACAGGTCGCGGTCTCAAAGCGACGAAAATATTTTGACAAATTAAATTTAAATGTTGAAATGAATCTAACGGTTTTTGTGTGTTTCTTAAATGGCTTATAAACACCTTCCACACTGCAATTGTTTTTGTTTTTTTTAGTTGTAGCGAAAAAACGGTTTCAGCTGTCACGGAGGGATTCGAATTCGTTTCATAACAATGGAATATTGGCTGATGCAAAAAAAAAAAAAAAACAGCAAAATTTCGCCCGGCGTGCTAACGTTTCTGCCAAGCTCGCCGCCTTGTTTTTACAATGAATTAACACTTTGCTTCTCATAATCTCGGGGGTCGATAGAATAAGTACCAGTTGTGTACTGAGGTCGATGTAATCGACTTACCCACCCGGTTGCTGGCCTTGTGCAAAAATTTGAAACCAATATAAAGCAGTATTAGTATATGGGACATCGTTAGCATCAAAATGTGACAGTATTTGGGAAGCAGAACAACGTTATTCCTAAAAATATGGGATAACGTAAGCATGAAAATACTGGAGCATCACTAACATGAAAGACACCGAGTATAAACATCAACACGTGCCAATAAGTTGGGACAATTAAGTAAATTTTTGAAGTAACTCTATATATGTGATATTTTGATTCTATGAATATTTCATGTTCAGCAAATTATTGCTCTTGTTGTTGTTTTACTTTCAGTTTTCATCAATATTTTATAGTATTTAACTCACCAACAAAATTCTCACGATTAGACATTAGAGCTAAACTTTACACGAGTTTAGATGCAACGAAATATTTGTGCGTTATACACAAGAAAGAGATATCTGTTCGATATTCATTAATTATACATTCACGCCACTAAATTAACAGGTAGCACCATTAAATATTAAACTATTCCGAAATCGTTTGATAGCTTTGAATTTTAATTGAGTCAGTGGGAAAATAAATTAACTCTTTCGTAATCTTTCCGCATTATTATATAAAAGAATTAATGTTTATATACCTGGATAAGGTGTTGACAAAATACAAGACAGGATAGGGTATATGGTGTAGGTTCCTGATGGTTAGTTGTACTTTTGTATCGTTATTATGCCTTTAACGCTTTAAGGCCGGGTATAAATAGCAAGTCTTTTCGTGTAAGACGCAAAAAATATGGGGGGAAATGGATGATAATCAGTTTATAACGCAAATGTGGCTTATATACACCCGTCTTCTTCACAATTTAGCAGTGTGTCAATAGGCTACACTCGTCCTCAGCGGAAAAAAAGCATGTTGTGTCAATAAGCTTCAGCCGACCTTAAGGATTAAAATAGATGCAGACAGGAAACTCAGGTTTTCTACGCCTATACACTTCTCAATTTTGGCTCCAGGAAATTTGGTTATACACACCGTTGACCGCATTATTATATATACTTCGCTTCTGCTGTCGTGCGAGAAAGCTTCAGCGGTCTTAAAAGAATTATTTTATAGAGGAGATCACCCTTTAAGTATCTTTAAAGGTCACCCTTAAAGCATACACAGAATGAAATATAGAAGAGGCCGGTCAGTCAAAGCAAAGATTTTCGACTCGAAGATAAAACAGCCAGATGTGTTGTACATCGATGGTTCCTTCTTGATACAAACCCATCCGTAAAAATGGCTGGTCCTGTTGTCAGGGAAATAACAGAATAGCTGGGGTCCCTTCAGCAGTATTTTGGAAGTATTTTGAATGTTGCATTCATGTTGAAAGAATAGATCAAGTGTTGAAGATCAAATGTCGGAGATTAAATGTTGAAAGAATAGATCAATTGATTTATTCCTTCAACATGAACGCAACAGTCAAAATTCTTCCAAAATATTACCTGGATTTACCTGTGATTATACTTAAGGACATGTACCTTCACGGAAGTACGGACCAACGTCCATACTCTCTGGAAAAAGATGAGCTGTGAACTTTATTCTCCTCTCTGTGTTCTTCTTTCGACTGCTTTACTCTTTATTCTCCTTTCTCTTTACTCTTTATTCTCCTTTCTCTTTACTCTTTATTCTTCTATCTCTTTACTCTTTATTCTCTTTCTCTTTACTCTTTATTCTTCTATTCTTTATTCTTTACTCTTTATTCTATTAATCTCTTTATTCTTTACTCGTTATTCTTCTATCAACTGCTTTACTTTTCTTCTATCTACTATTTTATTGCTTTGTAAACTATGAATTCCCTGCCTAGAACTTTCATACATACTCACCCTGTCTCTAATGACGGAATATCCAGTGTATGACGATGCTAACCTATCATTTGGAATATCGCAGAAACAGCTGTAAGACATCCAATAATTAATTAATTGATTAATTAACTAATTGGTTAATTACCTCAGATTCACCATACTCTAATTTTATATTCTAAATGATTTGAGATACTCGTCCTGTCTTGGTGTTTTGGGCCTTTTTCCTCTAATATATACATACATATATATATAAATTAGAGAAAAAACCCACCTTTTATCAATTCAAAATGAAAAATTAAATTACACCATCTAGAAAATTACATATAATAGAAATATTAAATATAAGATAAAAAATAATATATAAATTTCTAATTTATATATATATTATATTTTGTGAAATTTGATTTAGTATTTCTAAACTGAATTTTTCCCTGCAAGTTTGGAATAACATTCCCTCAAATTATTATCATATATATATATATATATATATATATATGTGTGTGTGTGTGGTGTGTGTGTGTGTGTGTGTGTGTGTGTGTGTGTGTGTGAATGTATGTATCCATACATGTGTGTATGCGTGAGTGTGTGCGTATGTGTGCATGTGTGCGCGCGCGCGTGTGTGTGTGTGTGATGAAACGCTGTTAACTCTGACCACAAACCCCAACCCTAAACAAGAATAACTCTTTACCAACTGAGTTGATGAATAGCTGTTGTTGTTGTTGCTGCTGCTGCTGCTGCGCTCTTGTTACAGCTGCTGTTGTATAACCTGATGTCAATTCTATTCCACAATACTTATTTCTTTACTACCCACAAGGGGCTAAACACAGAGGGGACAAACAAGGACAGACAAACGGATTAAGCCGATTACACCGACCCCAGTGCGTAACTGGTACTTAATTTATCGACCCCGAAAGGATAAAAGGCAAAGTCGACCTCGGAAGAATTTGAACTCAGAACGTAGCGGCAGACCAAATACGGCTACGCACTTCGTCCGGCGTGCTAACGTTTCTGCCAGCTCGTCGCCTTTCTATTCCACAATACCAATCACCAAAGCATTCCAGCACCAACATTTTTCTTTTTACCATACACAGTGGGTCGACGACTACACTATCAAACTAGACATCTTATTAAGAGAGTAATTTGTGATTTGACGTAGATTTAGCTGCTATTTCTTCTTAATCGAGTCATCTCACACACACGCACACAACTTTGCACAAATCTAGACATAATGACATTTTTTTCTATGACTTGTAGACTTGTTATTTCCGAATAAACTAATGAAAGAACTTAATGAACAGGGTGTTCCCCATATTTCGTCCCTAATAATCAAACCAGAGTTGTGTAAAATCAATATCTTCTCGACGCCCCATTGTGTCATATATTAAATTTTAGTGTTGATATTAAGAAGCCATCTTTAATTAAGTCAGCCTCGTTCTGAATTACGAACGACACAATGACGTCATGCATGACCCAGATTTTATCTCGTGTGAATGACTTCGAAAATTCTAGAAAGAACTTTAGCTGCTTTGATGGCTTATATATATGACTTAGCAATAAGGCGGCGAGCTGGCAGAAACGTAAGCACGCCGGGCGAAATGCGTAGCCGTATTTCGTCTGCCGTTACGTTCTGAGTTCAAATTCTGCCGAGGTCGACTTTGCCTTTCATCCTTTCGGGGCCGATAAATTAAGTACCAGTTACGCACTGGGGTCAATGTAATCGACTTAATCCTTTGTCTGTCCTTGTTTGTCCTCTCCGTGTTTAGCCACTTGTGGGTAGTAAAGAAATAGGGATTTCGTCTGTCGTTACGTTCCGAGTTCAAATTCCGCCGTGGTCGACTTTGCCTTTCATCCTTTCGGGGTCGATAAATTAAGTACCAGTTATGCACTGGTACGCAATGCTCACCTGGTACTTATTTTATCGACCCCAAAAGGTGGAATTTGAACTCACAACGTAAATACGGACGAAATGTCGATATGCATTTTGCCCATTTTGCTAGCTCGTCGAGTTAGAACATGGCGATGATATTGATTAATAATTTAACTACATTCTACTATAGACTCGAACCGACAAAAGCCTTATGAGTGGATTTGTTGGACGGAAACTGAAAGAATCCCGTGTGAGTGTGTGTGTTTGCCTACCACCACTACTTGACAACCTGTGTAGGTATGTTTACATCCCCGCAACATAGCGAAATTTCTAACCTGGGTTCTCATTCCTAAGGTATTTTTCGATGGAGGGTATATCAGCCGAAACTTGTTAACAACAAAGATGAGAACAAATATCCGTCAAATGTAAAGAATGTAAATAATGTACATAATTCGTCATCTCTCAAATATAGAACTAAACTATTAGTAGTTCGTATCCTGGAACTGCGCACATGAAATATTTGTTTCTCACTAGATTGAGTACCTTGTTTCTCGATCTTACCTTAACGGTACAGTAAACTAAATCGATAGATAGATGCTCCAGCATGGCCTCGCCACATATATTTAATCACTAACCAAAGAACGTAACTCAGTAAGTACTGTTACGTTTAAGATGTGAATGAATACAAATTTTGAATACAATTTTGTACATTGTCGTGGCGTATTATTAGAACTGTTACCTCTTTTGTCGTAGCAGCTTTGTGAAGATTACGAGGACAATGGTGGACTTATATAATAATGCGTTTTTATGTACCGTAACAGAGTTTGAATATAATCTACGTAGAAACCATTCAACAGGACGACCTTCAGTCGGAGACAACAAAATTCCTGTTGTCGGAGAATCATTAGAAATGTGATATTAAGTAAGAAAAGAAATCTATGGGGACACGGCAGAATTTTCTGAATATTACTTAATACAAACGAACCACAAGGTGTTACAATAGCCATTTACTATCTTGATTGTTCTACAATACGTTTATTATGGATTCGAAAGTGTTACAGCAAACCACGAGGTGTCCAGTCCTAAGAAGTGACAGAAATAGCCTGAAACCAGGACTGGTTTACTGGTCTTGTCGCTAGGAGATGGTAGAGGTTCGCTCCCCTGCTCGCAATTTCATCGGATACAGCTGTGTATCGTTAGCCTGCTAAAGGAGAAGTCTTCTTGGGGTTAAAAAATCGCAGGAGAGTCTGCTCGAATGGACAGCCATGTTAAAGTGGCTACGAATATTACTTGTGAAAACGGAGTGATCACGACCAGAATAATTCTGATCACAGGTCAGCTGAACTACAACAGCGATTGTCGTATTCACGTTCGAATTAGCCCCAACGTGTAAAGACTGAATATGCAAGTCATCGTTCTGATTTCCGCAGTTTATTGTGCACCCAACCACATGGTTCCGGGTTCAGTCCCACGGCATGGTACCTTGGGCAAGTATCGTCTACTATAGCCTCGAGCCGACCAAAGCCTTATGAGTGGATTTGGTAGACGGAAACTGAAAGAAGCCCGTCGTATATATGTATATATACGTGTGTGTGTGTGTGTATCTGTGTGTCCTATATATGCATATATATGTATTTGTGTGTCTGTGCTTGCCCTCCCACCATTGCTAGACAACCGATGCTGGTGTGTTTATGTTCCCATAACTTAGCGGTTCAGCAAAAGCAACCGACAGAATAAGTACTAGGCATACAAAGAATAAGTCTCGGAGTCGATTTGCTCGACTAAAGGCGGTGCTCCAACATAGCCGAAGTCAAATGAATGAAACAAGTAAAAGAGTAAAAGTGATACATGTCTACGTGTGGGGGGGGGGGGCTTGTGTGTGTGTGTGTGTATATATATATATATATATAACGGGAAGCTTTATGAAAATAAACAAAAGACGAAGGCAGGTGGAAAACAAACGAACAATTGTATTAGTATGGCGCTCAGGAAATATAATTAAACAAGATATATATATATATATATATATATATATATTATATATATATATACATGGTGAGTCCTCAGTACTCTGTAAGGAGCATAGGGCCGGTTTCCCGGGTTTTATTGGCGTAAATATATTCCTCCCCGGACTGGACGCCGGTCAGTCGCAAGATTACTGATTTTGGCCAGCTGAGTGGACTAAAGCAACAGCAATATGAAATGAAGTGTTTTGCTCAAGAACACAACTCGTCGCCCAGTCCAGGAATCGAAACCACAATCTTACAATCATAAGTTCAACACCTTAACAACTAAGTCATGCGCCTTCACACACACACACACACATACACATACACATATACATAGTTTGTCACATTTCGTCCGTCTTTACGTTCTGAGTTCAAATTCCGCCGAAGTCGACTTTGCCCTTCATCCCTTCGGATTCGATAAAACAGGCACCAATTGAACTCTAGCGGTTTGAGATGGTGGAGATGGTGTTAATGCATGTCTTCTGGTTGTTGCATCCGAATAAATACGGTGGTGTTGGTGAAGTAGTAGTAGTAGTAGTAGTAGTAGTAGTAGTAGTAGTAGTAGTAGTAGTGTTGTGTTGTTGTTGTTTTACCTAATACAGAGATATTCAATTTCCACAAACCAACTCGGTCAGTTTACCTTCACTTCTATTTTCTTTTTGTTCGTCTTTCAATAGCTGTCATCATTGGTGAAGGTGGTGGTGGTGGTGGTGTTATTGGTGGTTGTAGCAGAGGCGACAGTGGTTGCGGTGGTGCTGTTGCGTAACTAGATCTGCCTTCGTCCCCAGCTGACGTCAAACTAAAGTCCTTTACGAGTTCGTTCTTTATTATCATCATTATCATCATCGTAACCACCCCACCTCCACCACAGTGATCATTATTAGCGTCTTCACCACAACTATCATCATCATCATCATTATCATCCTTATTATTATTATTATTATTATTATTATTATTATTATTATTATTATAAAGACGGTTAACTGACAGAATTGTAAGACATATCGTCCGTCTTTCGTTCTGAGTTTAAATTCTGCCGAGGTCGACTGTGCCTGTAGCCTTTCGAGGTCGATGAAATAAAGTACCAGTCGAGTACTGGAGTCAGTGTAATCAACTAGCCCCCTACCACGAAATTTCAAGCCTTGTGCCTTAAATAGATAGAATTATTATTATTATTATTATTATTATTATTTTATTATTATTATTATTATTATTATTGCCTTTGCACAGCTTCTAACGCTGGAGATGTATTACAGTGTCAGCTGTTCACTACCAGTGAACTAAGGTAACACCCCTTATTTTTCGAGCATCTTCCGGAGTATTTGAGCGGTTCCAAGCAGTGCTGTTTTCTGCAAGTGCTCCACCCTTAATGCAGCCTCTATTTGTTCCTATTCCCTTCTCAAGGTTTTTACTCACTATTCCCAGTGCTCCGACTACCACCTTTTTGTTGGTTTCCTTACGTCCCCGTAACTTAACGATTCGACAAAAGTGACCGACAGAGTAAGTACTAGGCTTAAAAGAAACAAGACCTGGAGTCGCTTCATTCGACTAAAAACATTTACTGAAACATGTAGAAGATAAAAGACACCCGAAAATCCTCCTCCGTCGCCGCCGTCACCGCCACCACCCTTAGCAGCAACACCAATAGAAATGAAGACACCGCATTTAACGAGTCCAAAGACAATGCGTTTGCAAACGCCGTGTAACAGGAGGAAGAAATGAAATTAATTCCTGAAGAATTAAAATATGCTAAGAGCCTCCTTACAAGTTTGACCGAAATTTCGAATTAAATATTTTAGAATCTATCCAACAAGAAACTAATCTGAAAGGTGTAACTTATAAAATGACTAGCAGTATCGCCCGGCGTTGCTCGGGTTTGTTTTGACCCTTTAGAATTGGAATTTTTGAAAAGTAAAAATGTTCATTATGTAGCTTGTTATTCTCTTCAAGTGAACATTTTTCTGGTTGAAATACACCGAAAAATGACGACACAGCAGTCAAAAAATCGTAAAAAATGGAGATTTTCATAGAAAAAAAAAGCACCTTTTTTATGTAAATAATTTTTGGTGTTAACATGGTCCGATTTGAATTTTTTCTTCTACCGAAGGAAGAGCAAGCCTTCTTCTATCATACTCTCAATTTTGGTCAACTTGCGCCGCAGGGTCTCGAAGGAGAAAGTGTTAGTTGAAGGCTACCAAACCTGCCATACACAGACAACTTCAGCTTTATATAGAGAGAGATTGGAATAAATAAAAAAAAAACGGAAAACAGAGCAAGTAACTCAGCAGAGAATACCGAAAAGCGCTTCAAACGAATGCCGCCAGGTAGAGGTGAGATCCCTTACAAAGGATGATGCCAGGAAGTGTAAGTCCAGAAGCTGCACAAATAAAATTGGTCAGGCCAAGGGATGGAGATATGGATCAAATCGGACCAAAAAATATAGAATTCATCCCGAATCTGATAAAACTACGAAGGTACTATACAAGAGATTGGGTTTTATCGTGTGTTTAATTGGTGGTGCACTGACATGCAGCAACTTGAACAGATCGATCCACAACCTTCGTCAAATGTATTTCGTCCGTCTTTACGTTCTGAGTTCAAATTCTGCCAAACATTCTTTCAGGGTCGATAAAATAAGTACCAGTTGGATACTAGGGTCGACGTATCCGACTTAGTTCCTTTGCCAAAATTGCTGGCCTTATTATTATTATTATTTTATTTTTTTAATAGTAACTCTCATTATATTTTGCTAGGTATGATGGAAAGTGTCAGCTGCCCACGACCAGCAGACTAAGATGACACTTGTTTAGTCCCTGAATAAGGGTTGTTTAAGGTTGTTGAACGAAACACCAATGTTTCCAGAGGTGAACTATTCAAACCCAAAAGAATTCCTCTCAACACATGGCTATGATGCCACAGCCCCCCTCACTACTGCTCGTGATCAGAGATGTACATATTGTCAACCACTAAGGGACATGCTCAACTGGTTAAGGTCAAGCAACTGACAAGCAAATCTGTGGAATTGAGCAGAATATTTGCTGTAGCCCATCATTTATACCATGACAAAACAATGTACATGATAACACTTCCAATCAGTTAAGATCAGAAGCCATGAGAGCCACTGCCTGGTACTACATGAGGGTATTTATCATTATTATTATTATTATTATTATTATTATTATTATTATTATTATTATTATTATTATACACATCATCATCATCATCATCATCATGTTCCGATCAATTTCATTCGAGTTTCGGATCTTTTCGGTTTGAACGGCAGTTTTTTTCTAGCGGTGTCATATGAAATTGTCACACGTAATTATGACCCTAGTATCGATCTATTGCATTTCAATCTGTTTTAGGATTAGGGTTAGGATAGGGTTAGTTAGGGTTAGGATTAGGGGTGGAGGGAAGGGTATCTTTTTTTTCTTCACAAATGTAAATAAACCCAATCTGTTTCTTAAACGAGGGACATTTTCATACGGCAGCAGAATGTTTTCATCTCAATAGACGTCATTGATTGGTTGAAATTGCAGAAATTGAAGAAAAACAAACAACAAATATCTTACAAACTATAGAATTTTCTCAATAAAGCCAAGAGAAAAAGATGTTTTATAAACACATTCTACCAGTATACGAAGTTTAAAAGTGTTTAGTTACGTGGAAATTATTTTTAAAAACTGCCGGTCAAACCGAAAAGATCCCGAGTTTCTATAACGCCAACATGTGCTCCCCCCCTTTCTGTATCTCCAGTTTGTGCAGAACTGATGTTGCCTATTCGTATATGTAGATTTGTTTCTATGCTAAATTTCTTCCTTTTCATATTTGTGGGAAAACTTTTGTTTATTTCCAGAATTAGAATTATTTTATTGTTTCCTCTCCTTTCCGTATACAATATGTACATTACGATTTGTGTTATTCAACGGTATGGTTTTTGCGTATAGCAAGAACAGTCAACCTAAAACGTTTGCACCAAAAGCGGTACTACTGGTTTATTGAGTACCAGCTCATAATTATTCAATATGTTTGGTCCTTGTTAGATCCTGAGACGGCAGCCAGCACCGGTCCATCACAGTTCTTTGTTAATGAGTTTTTAGTTAACACTCCTACCTTACAGAACTATGCTTTGTCTCTCCTATGTGAACATTAGCTTTTCTTTTTTTACTTTTCGGATATTAAATTTTTATTTCTTTGCTTTAGTTATCAGAGTGAAAAAGGACATGAGAAAAAAAAAAAAAACACAGAACAGTTATAGGAAGTGTGAACAATGAATAGTCGAGAAATTAGCTATTATTTTTAGCAGGTCCTTCAAAAAGACCATTTTACTTTACTCACACTGGCAAATATGATCTTCATAGAACAGAACATAATAGCTGGCCATAAAGGACGGGAAACTGAAGTAATCGTTCGGGTATGAGTAACGGGAAAATGTTTCTATTGGAATCGTTGTTTATTGTTGAATATTTTCGAACTGTTGAACATTGTTGAACTTTGAAAACTTTTGTGCTTTTTCCCGGTGACGAGAGAAAGAACTTGTTGAAATACTGAAATTATTAATATTGAACTTATTAATATTATTAATATTGAACTTATTAAAGCCGTTGTAGGCTTTATTGTCGTGTCACCCCGCCCTCCGCGGGGGTGGGATTTGAACTGTTATCCTCATTAAGAGGGAAAAATATTATAGGTTTCCCGTTTTGGGGGATAAGCATTTTATTATTGCATGAAAAATTAAATTTTAGCCGTTGTAGGCTCTTTTGTGGCACTCGCCCCTAGCGTGGGTGAGATTTGAACTGTTGTCCTCGTTGTGAGGAAAAAAATATTATAGGTTTCCCGTTTTTGGGAAACTGTATATTTATCACTGTGTGAAAAATTTAATTTCGAACGTTGTAGGCTTTGTTGCTACGTCTCGCCCCCCAGCGGGCGTGGGATTTGAACTATTGTCCTCGTTGAGAGAAAAAAAAAGTAAAAAAATTATAGGTTTCCCTTTTTCTGGGATTAGATTGTGTATAATTTATTTCGAACGAATATGTCGGTCGAAATAATTCAAGAAACAAACCAGCTGCATGAGCCAGCAAAAAAGTTCGCGGCAGTAGCCGCTGTATCTTGTAGATATGTTGTAATAGAAACGGAGAAGCTCTCCGAGCTTTTTGAGAGAATGAAAGAGGAGGGTGGGTATATAAAGATCTCACCCTCCCCTAATGTTGAAAATCTGAAGAGAAGGACAGTCGTTTACAAAACGTACTGCCCTTCATCGAAAAAATTCAAGCACTTCGAAAAGTGCGAAAATAGAAAAATGCCTGGCCCCTATATGGAAAGATATAAAATACATAGCGAGGGGCCGGGCATATGGAACAATAAAGGCCAGATTTGAGACGGCCGAAAAGCCCAAGAGCACTCAATTAGTCCTCTGAAAACGAAGGAGAACAGCACGCGTTAGAATAAACAAAGTACCACCAGAAATTGCGGCAAAGGAGGTGATGGCCGCCCTGTTGTATAACAGGACGGACAAAATCACCTTCCTCCAAATCATATACACTGCCCCACAAAATTGGCAAGGGCAGATCATCTCTGCGATTATTCAGGGAACACAAGAAAACATCGAAATGCTGCTAGAAAGAGTGCTCTTAGGGGAAGATATTGCCCTCAAGATTCAAGTAGAGGGCAAAAAGCCCACGTGTTTCGAATGTGGCAAAAAAGGCCACATTCGCGTAGATTGTGAAATATGGAAAAAAAAAAATAATAAGTGTGCAGACATCAGGCCCTTCAACTACAGAAAAAGATCCCAAACCTGCACACAAATTAGCCCCCACAGAAACAAATACTCCCACTCCACCATCTGTGGCGCCTGCTCTCAAACAAAACACCCAAAAACCCCAGGCCATGCACACACCGGTCCCGACAGAAACAAATGCACCCACCCCCTCTGAAGTAACAACTCCTCTGGAAAACACCATGGAGGTGACCGAGGGGGAGTTCAAGACACCCAGAAAAAAGAGAACACATGCACCTTCCCCATCCATATCTCCCACAAAAAAAAGAAGAAAAACAGCACACTACAGAAAAAAAAAAGATCCCGCTCCACTGTCCCAGAAGAAAAAATAAAAAAGAACAAAGATAGAACAAAAACCCTGGTAAAATTTGTTACCAGGGATAAATATACTATGGACACATTAAAGAAGCACCACACCGTGGAGCTGTTGCAGCAACCCGAAGGCACGGAAGAGAGATGTGCCTGGATACCAGAAAAACTATATAATGAAATGAAGGGTAGGCATCCGAGAACCATCACGAATATCCCGGACCTTCCGCGGTATTTGAAGGAGTTTTTAAAGGAGCAGGAGGAAAGGACTGCCTCACGTGTGGTGAGATCAGCCCCAGCATCACCAATAAAAGAAAAGGTCAAAGAGTAAGTAGAACCCTTACTTTTCTTTTGTTTTAAATGACTGCACTTAACCTTGGGTGTTTGAATGTGCGTGGTCTGAGCTCGAAGTGGAAGCAAGCTTGTTTCCTCGACGACCTCAGATCACACGATATGCATGTGATGGTTGCTACAGAGACCAAGCTGGACAGTCTACAAGCCTTCACGCCCCCGCTGAATGGCTATGAGAAAATCATGTCTCCTAGCCGGACCGGAGGGCGAGGGAATGTAGTAGTACTGGTTCAAAAAGGCTTGGCTCTGCAGACAAGTACAGTCTATGTAGACCCTTAAGGTGGGCTGGGCGTCCGTGATGTGACATACAGCAGTAAGGCCTTCAGGTTGATCGGGATCTATGCCCCTTTTGCTAGAGGATTTCATACTGCTTTTTATCGGCGCCTAGAGAACTTTCTCGTGACGTCGAAGACATTAGTAGTGTTAGGAGACTTTAACGCTATTGATACGCGCATCGATAGCGTTGGCTCGATCTATAGGAAAGTAAACTCACGTCTCGTTGATCTGCTCAAGCGGTTTCAGCTTGCAGATCGTTACAGACTTGACCATCCGAACGTCCCAGAGTGGACCTGGATGAGTGGCGACGGGAGGTTCAAGTCCTATTTAGATAGGATAGTGATAAGAACTAGAGATAAGTCTAGTTTTAGCTGTCCACAGCTTGTCCAAGTAGCTTACACTGACCATAGAATGGTTAAGTGTAGGCTGGACATAGATAGTACAGTTAAGAGAGGATCCGGCTACTGGAAGCTGAACAAGTCTATTTTGACTTGCGAGGCATACCGTAGCCGGATTGGGGAATTAGTACAGAGGGCGTTAACCGGCGCGGTGGTTAATAACCGATGGTGGTTTGCCTTGAAGAGAGCCATTCGTTTTGAGTCTATTAGGTTTAGCCGTCAGCTAAGACTAGATAAGGCCAGAATAGAAGGGCAACTAGTTAAGAACCTAGAAGAGGCGTTGAGGTTGGGCTCCGCATCTCACATTTTGGCAGCGAGAACGGCCTTGCACCGTTACCTCAAAGCCATACTTGAGGGGTGCAGAGTTCGGGCTAAAGTGTGCGCATTGGGCCGTGAGGGAATTAATGTTGCCGGATGGGCCCGTACGGTAGAAACCCAGTATGGCAATGATGTGTGTGTGTGTGTGTGTGTGTGTATATCTATATGTTCGTGTGTGTATTTATA
>NC_043000.1:114074253-114086753 GCF_006345805.1 Octopus sinensis
TCGTCTGCCGTTACGTTCTGAGTTCAAATTCCGCCGAGGTCGACTTTGCCTTTCATCCTTTCGGGGTCGATAAATCAAGTACCAGTTGCGCAGTGGGGTCGATATAATCGACATGATCCCTTTGTCTGTCCTTGTTTGTC
Source organism: Octopus sinensis (assembly GCF_006345805.1). Classification (NCBI taxonomy): domain Eukaryota; kingdom Metazoa; phylum Mollusca; class Cephalopoda; order Octopoda; family Octopodidae; genus Octopus; species Octopus sinensis. Next base: position 114,074,394 of record NC_043000.1, read on the forward strand.
CTCTCTGTGTTTAGCTCCTTGTGGGTAGTAAAGAAATAGGTATTTCGTCTGCCGTTACATTCTGAGTTCAAATTCCGCCGAGGTCGACTTTGCCTTTCATCCTTTCGGAGACGATTAAACAAGTACCAGTTACGCACTGGGTTCGATGTAATCGACTTAATCCCTTTGTCTGTCCTTGTTTGTCCTCTCTGTGTTTAGCCCCTTGTGGGTAGTAAAGAAATAGGTATTTCGTCTGCCGTTACGTTCTGAGTTCAAATTCCGCCGAGGTCGACTTTGCCTTTCATCCTTTCGGAGACGATTAAACAAGTACCAGTTACGCACTGGGTTCGATGTAATCGACTTAATCCCTTTGTCTGTCCTTGTTTGTCCTCTCTGTGTTTAGCCCCTTGTGGGTAGTAAAGAAATAGGTATTTCGTCTGCCGTTACGTTCTGAGTTCAAATTCCGCCGAGGTCGACTTTGCCTTTCATCCTTTCGGGGTCGATAAATTAAGTACCAGTTACGCACTGGGTTCGATGTAATCGACTTAATCCCTTTGTCTGTCCTTGTTTGTCCACTCTGTGTTTAGCCCCTTGTGGGTAGTAAAGAAATAGGTATTTCGTCTGCCTTTACGTTCTGAGTTCTAATTCCGCCGAGGTCGATTTCACCTTCTCATCCTTTCGGGGTCGGAAAACTAAGTACCAGTTGCGTACTGGAGTCGATATAGTCATTTTCTAACCCAATACTCTGAGGAAGAATCTCTTCTTGGCTTGTTTTAAACATTTTCCTGTTTGATATAACGTCAGCATTGCTATTCTATAAACAATTGCCTTCGCCATAACAGTATTTCATCAAGAACCTGTCGTATCAATTCAGTGAAATATTTATATCCAGATAGAAAAATGTGTTTTTAAATACTTCACCTACACAGCGATATTTTCAACGGTTAATTGCAAGAGTGCAGCTTCTCTCTGCCGATAATATTTGACGTTCAGATAGATCAATTCTGATTGAGCATAAAATCAAAAGTATTACCCTGGTCACTGTCTCTGGGTCACAAAAATCAGGCAACAAGGTCTCATTGTGTCGTAGGAGCTTTGTGAAAGACTGGCATTTCGCAAATTAATGAACACCTAATTAGAAAAAAAATGAAGTTGAATGATGCTATTGACTATCAAAGATAGGGGCCAATGGCAGAAGATTGGTCTGCGTTTATTATTATTATTATCATCATTATCATTATGATTATTGTTGTTGTTGTTGTTGTTGTTGTTGTTGTTGTTGTTGGTTGTGTGTTGTTTTGTTTTTATTATATTGTTTATTATATTATTATTGTTATATGTTTGACTTTTGCTTTGTATTTGTACAAATTGGCTCCAAGTCTCACCCAGAGACCTCAAGAGACAAGTTAGAAGTTCAAACTGGTGTTAAGCCTAGGGTGTCATATACTTGGTTTTGTACATAATATTGTTCTAGAGAATGTTTAAGAAAACAAGAAAATTATGAGTTTGTTTTAAAATTTGAGATTACATAGTCAGTATTTTACGTAGGATATGGGCAGTTCCCATGAGCACTATCTTTTGAATTTCTGCCATTTTGGGGTTTCCTGGCATCTGAGCTAGTTGTAATCAATCCCTTTTGCTATCATTCCTAGGGAACCTATGACAACAGGTATTGTTTTAGTTTTCAGGTTCCACATTTTGCCAATTTCTATTTCAAGGTCTTTATATTTGCTCAATTTTTGGTTAGTCTTGACAGATACGTTTATATCGATTGGAACAGTCATATCAATGAGGAGGTATGATTTTTCTCTGAAGTCTTTCAATATAATGTCTGGCCTATTTGCGTCTATCTTTCTGTCAGTTTGAATGGGGAAGTTCCAGAGGAGTGAGATGTGGTCATTTTCAAGCACTGGAGGTGGTTTGTGTTCCCACCAGTTTTTATCATGGGGCAAGTCCAGGTTTTTGCAAATTACTCAGTGAATATATTGTGCAGCTCTATCATGTCTGTTGAGATATTCTGCAGGCGCAAGAAAACTGCACATTGAGACATGATCAATGGTTTCATTTTGTTGTTGACATACACGACATGTTGGGCAGCTGCCGTTCTTTAATATGTCGGCCTGGTAGTTTCTTGTAGATAGGCATTGATCTGGGGCCGCTAGGATAAACCTTTGTTGTTGTTGTTGTCATTATTATTAACAGTATAATCATATAAAGAATTAGAATGGCTAACAAATAAACAATTGTCATGTTACAGCTATTTTCTGCTTCATGTTTGAAGCTCTGATGAACCTACAGGGTGCAACTCAAGCACTCAACTATGAGTGCAATGCGTCTAATAGCAGAAACAGACGTAAGCTAATGATGTTCATAACACAACTGTATATTCCTTTGTCCTTCTAATTTCTTATTACCACTCTGTACCCGACTAATACCGCGTTCTGAAGTATATGAATGTAAAGCTCAAATAGCAGGTTATTCGTACCTAAGCGAAATATCAAGATATTATTAAGTATTTAACAAACGGCCGTGAGCTGGCAGAATTGCTAGCACGCTGGACAAACTACTTCACAGCATTTCGTCCGGTTTGACGTTCTGAGTTCAAATTCTGTCAAGGTCGACTTTGTCTTTCATCCTTTCGGAGACGATTAAACAAGTACCAGTTACGCACTGAGGTAGATATAATCGACTTAATCCGTTTGTCTGTCCTTGTTTGTCCTCTCAGTGTTTAGCTCCTTGTGGATAGTAAAGAAATAGGTATTTCGTCTGCCGCTACGTTCTGAGTTCAAATTCCGCCGAGGTCGACTTTGCCTTTCATCCTTTCGGAGACGATTAAACAAGTACCAATTGAACACTGAGAGTCGATGTATTTCGACAAGCAACCTCCTCTCCCCAAATTTCAGGCCTACACCGAGAGCAGAAAGAATTATATATGTAACAAAATGGTGGTTGTGCGTAAACGTCTGGTAAAGAGAAGCATAGAGAAAGACAAGAACTGAGATAAATATTGGAGTGAGAGGGAGAGAGAGAGAGAGAGAGAGAGAGAGAGCTAACTAAAGGAGACAATAGATTATGTGTGTAGACAACATAGTCAATGTTGTACATGAATGTAGCATTATGTATACATATTTCCATGAGTGTGTAGATAGATAGATAGACAGAGAGAGAGAGAGAGAGAGAGGGGGAGACAGACAGACAGACAGCAGACAGATAGGAAAGATAGATAGATAGATAGATAGATACTTTTTTTTTTACTTGTTTCAGTCATTTGACTGCGGCCATGCTGGGGCGTCGCCTTTAGTCGATCAAATCGACCCCAGGACTTATTCTTTGGAAGCCTGGTACTTATTCTATCGGTCTCTTCGTCAAGCGATGTTGGGGCGACAAACACAGACACACAAACATATATACACACATACATATATATAACATATATACGACGGACTTCTTTCAGTTTCTGTATACCAAATCCACTCACAAGGCTTTGGTCGGCCCGAGGCTATAGTAGAAGGCACTTGCAGTGGGAATGAACCCGGAACCTTGTGGTTGGTAAGCAAGTTACTTACCACACAGCCACTCATGAGTAGGTAGGTAGGTAGGAAGGTAGGTAGGAAGGTAGGTAGATAGATAGATAGATAGATAGATAGATAGATAGATAGATAGATAGATAGATAGATAGATAGATAGATAGATAGATAGATATGACGAGACAATGACATCTGTATAGTAACCTGGTTTTTGTTGTTAACACTGCTAGTTGAAGAGAGTCTTAAATAGAGGAGAGATTATAAGTAAGGATACACATTTGAGGGAATGTGTGTTTGCATTTTTTACAAGTATACATGCATGTATGTATGAACATTCATGCGTATGTATATATTGACATATGTGTGTGTGAGCGTATCAGGATGTGTAGAAAATGTTTACATTCTTATTCAACTTGCAGTGAAACTTTATATTTAAATTTATTCCAGTCCTGATTTGCACACTGTGGGGTATACATGCACACACACACATTCACATATATGTGTGTGTGTGTATTATATATATATATATATATCTGTATATTATATATATATTCTGTATATATATATATATCTGTAAATATATATATATATATATATATATTCTGTATATATATATATGTATATATATATATATTAATCTGTATATATATATATCTGTATCCATATTATATATATATATATATATATAGATTATATATATATATATATCTGTATATATATATCTGTATATATATATATATATATAATATATATATATATATATATTATATATATATATATATATAATATATAATATATATATAGATATCTGTATATATATATCTGTATATATATATATAGATTATATATATATATATATATATATATATATATATCTCTGAATATATACATATATATATGTATATATATATCTGAAATATATATAATATATATGTATATATATATCTGTATATTATTATATATATATAATATTTATATATATATATATTATATATATATATATATCTGAATATAAATATATACCGGAGTAAACACATAATGTGAAACAAGGTGGAAAAAAGAGTACTCAAATACCAGTGGTAGAGTAATATGCTTTATTTACAGCAGCAGAAAATTCAACAAAATCTGTTACTCTGAGTTTTCGGCAACGAGAAACTCAGAGTAACAGATTTTGTTGAATTTTCTGCTGCTTAAAATAAAGATATATATATATATATATAGATATATATAATATATATATATATATATATCTGATATTATATATATATATATATCTGAATATATATATATATATATATATTAGATATATATATATATATATATATCTGTATATATTACTGTATATATCTATATATATATATATATATATATATATATATGTATATATATATATATATATATATATCTGTATATATATATCTGTATATATATATATATATATATATATATATGTATATATATCTATATATATATATCATATATATCTGTATACTTTGATACTTTGATACTTTGATAGGTTCGTCCATTATTGGCCAGGCCATGTCTAACTTAATAGCACCACCTGGTGAAGTCTTTCAAGTCAGAATTGGGGCACTATGCCCACTCAAGTAGAGAGTTATGTTTACAGAGACATATCCGGTGTAGGGGGTTATCCGGGATTTCTTGAAGAATCTGTCCAAAGACTTCTTGAACCCTATAGGTCAGTTTGTTTTATGTGTGTTTGGTGTAATGTTAAGAGAGCGGGGCCAATTGAGGTGAAATAATTGTGCCGTATTGTGTTATGAGATGAGAGTCGAATTTTGTTTTGGGCGGATGGCACGGGGCCCAAGCTTGGATTGTACCTAAAGGTGTGCCAACTCATTTGGGCAATGCTGATGGAATATTTTCCACATCATGCAGATGATGTAGCGCTCACGACGACGTTGGAGAGAATAGAGTTTTAGCTTTTCTAGTCGACCCCAATAGTCGAGGCCTGTCATGCCATCTATCTTTTTGTGATTGCCCTTTGAGGTGCTTCGACTTTTTTGATACCTTGTATTGTGTGGGGAGACCACAGTGGACAACAGTATTCAAGGGGGTCGGGCAAAAGTGGGAAGGAGAAGGAATAATGCGTGTGGATATCTCTCGACTGGAAAGTTCTGAGAATCCAGGACACATTCTGCGGGGCCATGTCAACTTTGGTGTTTATATGAGTGCGCCAGCTTACGTGTTGTCCACAATTACTCCCAAGTCTCTGATGTGTGGACGCCGCGAGAGTTTCACCTGAAGGAAGGGAGTATGGGGAGTTTCAGGGCATCCTCTTTCCAAAGTGGATTAGCTCAAATTTATCCTCGTTCAGCAGCATATTGTTTTTTTCTGCCCATTGGATAACAGCCAGTAGATCTGATGAAGGCTGTCAGGTCACTCGCCTCATTATGACCTTCTGTAGTTGGAGTCATCTGCAAAGATTTTTATGTTGCATGTGCTTGAGATGTCATTAATGTCATTAATGTAAATGATTGAAAAGAAGTGGGCCCAGCACAGTGCCTTGCCGGAACGAACGCCATACTGACTTTGGCTGGGCTTGATTTTACCCCTTCAACTACAACATGTTGAGATCTGTCTGTCAGGAAACACTTCATCCATTTCAGTAACTTTCCAGAGACACCAATGTTGGATAGTTTTTTTCAATAGGATCTTGTGATCGACCCTGTCGAAGGCCTTACTGAAATCAAGGTAGATGACATCGGGTGGAGCCCTCTCCCAAAGCTCTCACAATGTCCTCAAAGTGATGCAGGAGCTGCGTTAGGCAGTCCCTTCCATTACGGAACCCCTGTTGGTTGGAGATCAGCCGTCTGTTGCTTTCCAGAAATTGGGTTATTTGAGATCTCACCACCCTCTCAAATACCTTGATGATATGAGAGGTGAGTGAGATCGGACGGAATTCACTGCAAGGGACTTGTTTCCATTTTTGAAAACTGGGACAACAGACTGGGACAGAAGGTTTTTTGGAATATAGCCGCATCAGTGAGTTTCTCCACAGATTAGCAAGGGGAGATGCAAGTTGGTGTCGACACACCTTCAGGACACAAGCAGGGAACCTATCGGGGCCTACTGTGATTGTTTGTGTTTTATATTCGTTTATCGCCGCTAGAACATCAGGGGCACTAAACGTTATGTCCGATATAGTGTGTGGGGGGTTGACATCACTGATACAGCCCAGATCGGCATATCAGGATTGCTGAAAACAGAGCAGTATTGTTTCTGCAGTATCTCGCCATGGATTTGGCATTATCTTGGAGAGTGCCAGTTTCGTCATTAGAGGGCCTACAGTGGAGACAGTGACCCTGCGTTTACTCGCAAATGAAAAGAACACTTTGGGGTTGAAGTTTGATTTTATATATATATATATAATATATATATATATATATATATATATTATATAGAATATATATATATAATTATATATCTGGATATGTATATATATATTATCTGTATATGTATATGTATATATATATATATATATATATATTATATATATATATATATATATCTGTATATGTATATATAGATAATATCATCTGTATATGTATATATATATATATATTATCTGTATATGTATATATATATATGTATATATATAGTATATATATATATAATATATATATATATATATATATATTATAGATATAGATTATATAGCTATGTATATATAGGCTGTATATATATAATATATATATAATATATATATGTTATATAATCTGTATATATATATATATATATATATATATATATATGTATATATATCTGTATATATATATATATATATATATATATATGTGTATATATATCTGTATATATATATATATATAATATATATATATATATCTGTATCTGTATATATGTATATGTATATATATAATATATATATCTAATATATATATATAATATATATTATATAATTATATATATATATTACTATATCTGTATATGTATATCTGTATATGTATATATCTATATATATATATATTGTATATGTATATCTGTATATGGATATATATATATATATATAATATATATATAATATATATATCTGTATCTGTATATCTGTATTGTAAATCTGTATATGTATATCTGTATATGTATATATATATATAATGATATATGATATATATTATATTCTGTATATGTAGATCGGTAGATATATATATATATATATATATATATATGAACATATTATCATAATATATATATTATATATATATATATATATATATATATATATATATCTATATCTATATATATACTGTATAGTCATATATATATATCGTATTGTATATATATATATATATCGTATATAGTATATATATTATATGTATATATCTATACTATATATATATATATATATATATTATAGATATATATATTATATATCTGTATTGGATATAGATATAATATATATATATATATATATATATCTGTATATGTATATATATATATATATATTATATATATATAATATAGATATATATATATATGTATATATATATATATATATTCTGTATATATATCTGATAATATATATATATATATCTGTATATATATATATATCTATGTATATATTATATATATATCTGTATACTATATATCTGGGTTATATATATATAGATATATATATATATATATATACTGTATATAGATATATATATATATATATATATATATATCTGTATATATAATATATATAATATATATATATATATATCTTATATATATATATAGTATATATATATATATATCTGTATATATATATATATATATATATATATCTGTATATATATATATATATATATTATATATATGTATATATATATATATATATGTATATATATATATATATCTGTATATATATATATAATCTGTATATGTATATATAATATATCTGTATATATATATATACGTATATTCTGTATATGTAATATATATATATATCTGTATATATATATTATATAGATATCTGTATATATATATATATATATATATACGGAGTAAACACATAAATGTGAAACAAGGTGGAAAAAGAGTACTCAAATACCAGTGGTAGAGAATATGCTTTATTTTAAGCAGCAGAAAATTCAACAAAATCTGTTACTCTGAGTTTCTCGTTGCCGTTCATCAGACAGTTTTTGCTAGAATGGAACAATATATATAATTCAATCTAGTACTCTTACAAACGCTACACCTTAAAAAGAAATGGACTTGTTTGATGGCCCTTTAGAAAAAAACGGTCAATCTTCGAGCGATAAACAAAAAGGTCAAAATTATATGTTATAATATAAAAACTATAAAATTATAAAAATTATAAAATCCGAGGAAAAAACCGAGGAAAAAACCTATTGCCGTTAATGAAGACGTACAAATTAATGCATAGAAATTAACCTGTTATAAATACTGCAATACATATTTATATTAAAATCCACATATATATATCAACATACACAAAGGATGCGCGTAAACGCCATACATACATATACAGACGTATGAATATGAATCTAAATTATAACACATAAAAGCATGTGTACATATATTCACGCAAACCGTCTCGCACGCAAGCTAAAATTCATCTATGTAGCAATTCTCATATACTGAGCAAGGAGGGGGAACAAAAGAAAGGGAAAGAGAGAAAAAGGAAAAAGAGGGTGGGGGGGGAAAACTTGTAGCGATGTATTGGCATACTATAGAGGCCAGTATACATACACAAGTTTGAATGATACATATACATACCGTCGTGTGTATGCGTGCTTAAGCACAAGCATACTTTCACTTACACATACACAGATACGCATGCTTACAAATACATATGCTTTGCTATACACAAACTTAATAAAATTCTAAATTTGACAACATTGCTTTTTTTAAAAAAACATTGCTTTTAAAAAATGGGTGCATTAATAAAAATATATACGAAAGACATATAAAATAAAATATAACATCCTATTTTGGGTCATTTATAAATAATCAAGGTAATATAAATAATCAAGGTAATCCTATGCAATACAATAACATGAAAACAAAGTTTGTAGGTTTTCCTAATATATATGTAGAAACAATAAGCCTTTGCTATAGATCCGTCGTAGCGCTTAAGAGTCAAAATCAAAATCAAAATCAAAATACAAAAATATATACTCTATCATATGGTATATTATATTCGACATTTTAAATTTAGCCGCGTGCCTACATAAGTTCATTAACTCACTTCTGTGATTCAAAGAATTATTGTCTTTGATAATATGTGCATTTTTCTAATAAGCAAAGCTTGCAATTGAAATTATATTTGTAAGCTCCATGCCTGTATGGTGCCGCCCTGTCCAGAATGCTCCATGTCACGTTGAAAAGGTGGGGCTTCCTTTTCTTTTAGTGCAAGTGGAAGGCTCATCGGAATACAAGACATACACAGGGGCTTCAGAAAATTCATTTAAACAAGATTTTATTCTCATAAGAATCTTTTAAATACCCAGAGAATAGGAAGAAAACCAGCCTAGCAAAATATGTCTGGGAACTAAAAGAAAAGGAAGCCCCACCTTTCAACGTGACATGGAGCATTCTGGACAGGGCGGCACCATACAGGCATGGAGCTTACAAATATAATTTCAAGTGCAAGCTTTGCTTATTAGAAAAAATGCACATATATTCAAAGACAATAATTCTTTGAATCAAAGAAGTGAGTTAATGAACTTATGTAGGCACGCGGCTAAATTTAAAATGTCGAATATAAATATACCATATGGATAGAGTATATATTTTGTATTTTGATTTTTGATTTGATTTGACTCTTAAGCGCTACGACGGATCTATAGCAAAGTCTTATTGTTTTCTGCATAATATTAGGAAAACCTACAAACTTTGTTTTCATGTTATTGTATTGCATAGGATTACCTTGATTATTTATATTACCTTGATATTATAAATGACCCAAAATAGGATGTTATATTTTTATTTTATATGTCTTTCGTATATATTTTTATTAATGCACCCATTTTTTAAAAGCATGTTTTTTTTAAAAAAAAGCAATGTTGTCAAATTTAGAATGTTTATATAAGTTGTGTATAGCAAAGCATATGATTTGTAAGCATGCGTATCTGTGTATGTGTAAGTGAAAGTATGCTTGTGCTTAAGCACGCATACACACGACGGTATGTATATGTATCAATTCAAACTTATGTATTATACTGCCTCTATAGATGCCAATAACAATCGCTACAAGTTTTCCCCCCCCCCACCCCTCTTTCGTTCCTTTTCTCTCTTTCCCTTTCTTGTGTTCCCCCTCCTTGCTCAGTATATGAGAATGCTACATAGATGAATTTTAGCTTGCGTGCGAGACGGTTTGCGTGAATATATATGTACCATGTGTTATGTGTATAATTTAGATTCATATTCATACGTCTGTATATGTATGTATGGCGTTTACGCGCATCCTTTGTGTATGTTGATATATATATGTGGATTTTAATATAATATGTATTGCAGTATTTTATAACAGGTTTAATTTCTATGCATTAATTTGTACTGTCTTCTTAAACGGCAATAGGTTTTTTTCCTCGGTTTTTTCCTCGGATTTTATAATTTTTATAACTTTTATAAGTTTTTATATATATACATATATATTTTTACCTTTTTGTTTATCGCTCGAAGAATTGACCGTTTTTTCTAAGGGCCAATCAAACAAGTCCATTTCTTAAAGGTGTAGCGTTTGTAAGAGTATAGATTGAATTAATATATGTTTTTCCATTCTAGCAAAACTGTCTGATGAACGGCAACGAGAAACTCAGAGTAACAGATTTTTGTGTGGAATTTTCTGCTGCTAAAATAAAGTATATATATATATATATATAATATATTATATTATATATATATAATATATCTGTATATATATATATACGGATATAAACAAATATACATAAGCAAATATACATGATAGGCCGACATTTTTAAATGACACCACATATGTACAAATGCATATATATGCGTTTGTGTGTGTATACACACACACATACACACATATATATGTATATATATATATATATATATATATATATATATATATTATATATATATATATATATATATATCTACATGCATACATACACACGTACGTACATGCAGGTATATAGGTGGGAGTTTAATGGTGGGTTTTGTGTGTATGTGTATGCATGCGTGCGTGTGTGTTTCTGGAAACACACATGCACACGGCAACATACACTGTTGCTTAATATATGTAGAGGGTGGTACATGTTTACTGTCATAGAATTTGCAAACAAATGATTTTGAAAAAAAAAATTGTGCAAAGGCAGTTCTGTGGGGTGGGAAATGGAAGGGAAAGTGGGCGGGAACCGTGGAGATGAGTTGCGACTGGTGTCATCTGTTTGTGATGTGCGTAATGTTACATGTATATATATATAATGTATATATACATACATGCATGCATACATCCATACATACATATATATATTCTTTTCTTTTATTTGTTTCAGTCATTTAGTTGAGCGACTCTGCCCCAGGACTTATTCTTAGTAAGCCTAGTACTTATTGCATCCGTTCTCTTTTGCCGAACCGCTAGGCTACGGGGACGCAAGCACACCAACATCGGTTGTCAAGCGATGTTGGGGACAAATATCGACACACAAACACAAATACACATATGCACTGTGACTGTGTATCATTTCGGGTGTTCTGACGCAAATGACTTCACCAGGTTCGTTGTGTTTGCATTTAGTGATAATTCTGATATAAACGTGTTGCACCAACTCTCCCTTGCGATAGATGACCCCGGCTCTTCTTTACCATCTATGGCCTCAACAGCCACCTCAAGCACCGG
>NC_043000.1:114091753-114109253 GCF_006345805.1 Octopus sinensis
TAGATAGATAGATAGAACATACACACACACACGTACGTGCGTATGCTCATCTTATGATCTCACACATTTATCCTATCGTGAAACTGATATTGGGCTTCACACAGTTTCGTTCAACCAAATTCATACGCAAGCCATTAGTCGGTCTGGGGCAATAACAGGAGACACTTTCTCAAGCCTTCCCCGCTGTTTCACCACAAAGATTATTCACTGTGAGACATCGAACCCCCTAATTAACTCAGTAAAAATTATTACTCTATAATTAATCTGCATTGTATTATCTTTATTTTAAGAATAGTAATACTGAGTACGACATACTGTTCGTTTTATGTAAATGTGTGTGTGTATGTGAATGTTTGTATGCATTCCATGCGTATGTATGCGTATATATATATATATATATATATATATATACTCACACACACATATACATAATACAAGCATGGAACACTTACATGCAGAACTCGGAGTTTTCCGACAGCATCGAATATAATTTTTATCTGATTCGCCACAACCGTTCGTCGGCTTTCAAATCTGGTAGCGTTGTTACCCTGAACAGTTAAATAGAATTGTGGGAGTCGCATCGACAGCTGATAAATGGTAGCGGTAAACGGAATTAATTATATCCGACGTTGCCGGGGAAACACCGAGATCTGCATGTAAGGTGTTCCATGATTATATTCTGTATTAAATGTAATCTTCTATTTCAACAACATTAAGGTCAACTTCTTTTGTTGCTACACGTATGATCTGTCGGCATACATACATGTATGTGTGTGTGTGTGAGAGAGAGAGAGAGAGTATGAATGAGTTTATGTATGTATATGTATGTATGTGTGTGTGTAAACATACATATATGTGTGTGTGTGTATAAATATACGTTACGTCAGGACGTTTCTGGGCGCTAATGGTAACATGTAATCCAGTACAACTTGCTGCATGGTTGGGGTCGTCGGCGACTAAACTGCGAACCCCATTAAGGTGGCTTATTGAGGAGGTTGACTGGAGATCCTGCAGGGTGGCAAACAAAACCTATCAAAGAACAGACGAACTTATGAGAGTCAACGGTCATCCAACACTGAGTTCGCAAGCTTGGTCCTGCTATTTCTCATGGATAACGATTGTTCATCCATAGATTGGTGACTTTGGTGCAGAAACATGATAGCTGAATGAACAGGCACAAGTTCAGTCAACAGAAAACCATGGGAATGAGAATGAGGGCATGGTAAACCACAATACAAGGAGAGGTATACACGTTGGGCGTATTTTAAATGGTTGATACGGAAGACAACAATCGTTTCGGCTTCCTTTTGCACTGCTCTCTAGCGGATGCAATGCACAAAACAGGGAGCCTCATCAGGTGACGTAGCATGCTTCAAAAGTTATAACATTCACATAAAAATATAAAAATATTACAAAATTAAAAAATAAAATATACAACGAATCTAGTGTAAATGGGGGCAAGGGTGTTTATGGCATTAGATTGAACGGCGATAAAGCGTGCAGAGATGTTTGATGGCTGCCTATGGCAGTCAAACGTGACGACGTGGTCAAAATATTTTTAATATTTTTATCAGCCACTTCCTGAGCACAACTTTCCTCACTTCACCAAAAATGTGTGTGAACTACTAGCAATGCACCATCAGCATATAATTTGAAGCGAAAAGGAAATGTAAATCTTATAACTTTTGAAGAACATTACGGCACCTGATAAGGCTCTCTGCACAGTGCGTTGTGTCAGATGTCATTAGATCGTCCCACACCCACTAGGGAACAGACAGAAGGAATCCGAAACGATTGTTGTGCTAAAAGCTTCTAGTTACGCCCTCCTTCCGTATCAATCCTTTAACACACACACACACACACACACACACACATGTATGTATGTATGTATAATCCACATATATATGCATGTGTGTGTGCGGCTGTGTGAAAACGTATGGCCTAGTAGTCAGACTGCTGCACTCACGGTTCCTAGATCGTGGGTTCTCGTTGTGTTCTTCAGTAAACCACTTAATTTCTCGTTGCTCCAGTCCACTCAGATGTGAATGGATCACCCTATCATGGAACAGCCTTCGGATCAGGAGGAATGTTAGGCTGCTTGCCAACTCAGCGGGGTGGCATCATTCGAGGGCTAAAATAATGCGAACCGCATTCTAGTCAGCGAGGTATAACAACATCCGAGTCGGTCTGTATATCTAATATTTTCAGAGATACAAGACAAAGACCAACTGTATAGACTTAAACATACACAACTATTTCAATACATATACACTGATAAATGCATATACATCAGACAATATAAATACACAGACAACACACACGCGCTCTCGCGTGCGCACAACACCACAACCAACTGGTCGTTATATGCTTTTAGTGGAGTCCACTGTGTTGCGGGCATTCGGGCCAGGCCTCTGGTTGAAGGACACCCCCCTCGCTCTTTTACTCCGTACATGGTAATGGGTCCCGCCTTTTCCTCTTAATTAAAAGATATAAGTAAAAAAAAAAGGATCATGGATTTATATAGTTAGTCCACATTATTCCGTAGGGAGTATACGGTCGGTTTCCTGGTTCCTCTGGCGAATATATTCCTCCTTGGATGAGACGCCATATATATTCATTTGTACCAGCTGGGTGAACTAGAGCGACGTGAAATGAAGAGCTTTGCACAAGAACACAACGCCCGCCCCAAGAATCGAAACCTCAATCTCACGATCATGTGTCCAGCACCCCTAACCACTAAGCCATGTCCCTTCACTTGGATTTATATAATAATGGATTTATATAATATTGCAATATACCTGACACACAAAAAAATAGGGTTAATATGCAATCATGAAAATGTTATGCTCGATCGGGGCTGACCGGGAGCAAAACAGCATTAAGACCCACCCCAAACACACACACACACACCGTGTGTGTGATTTATGGTAGGGACCTTACAGATTTATGCCTCATTCACAAACATTGTTTTACTGTTTAAGACTCCGCAATATACTGGCGTATTGTTCTCAGTGACGATTTATGTGTTTTGGTAACCAGGAAAAAATTATAAGCTCTTTCTTGCACTTTAAAAAAAAAAAGTTTTTCACTTGTAGCACATGTCGGTCAACATACATGTTGCGACCACTTTTAAGTGTGTGTTTGTGTATGTGTGTAGTTACATACAAATACATTCATATGTAGATACATAAAGTAAATGTGTACGGGTATGCATATACATATACGCACATACATACATATATACAATGCTATCTCATCGATATTAACTATACGGACAACCACACGGTGCTACCAACTCACACACCTATCTTATAGTTATATCATACATCACATCTTTCTCTCTCTCTCTCTCTCTCTCTCTCTCTCTCTCTCTCTATCTATCTATCTATCTATCTATCTATCTATCTATTTATTTATCTAACTATCTGTCTATCAATCAGTCTGTCCGTCTATATATCTACCTATCTGTCAATCTATCTATCTATCTATCTATCTATATATCTATCTATCTATCTATCTATCTATCTATCTATCTATCTATCTATCTGTCTGTCTGTCTGTCTGTCTGTCTGTCTGTCTGTCTGTCTCTCTCTCTCTCTCTCTCTCTCTCTCTCTCTCTCTCTCTCTCTCTCTCTCTCTCTCTCTCTCTATCTATCTATCTATCTATCTATCCCTTCTCTAAAAGAAGATTCTATTAAAGCAAAACGCAAAAGCTATATCTATGTGTGTACTATACACACACACACATATATATATACATTTCTTTACTACCCACAAGGGGCTAAACATAGAGGGGACAAACAAGGACAGTCAAAGGGATTAAGTCGATAACATCGACCCCAGTGCGTAACTGGTACTTAATTTATCGACCCCGAAAGGATACGTCACTAAAGCGACTCCGGGCGTTATTCAGCACCAGTATTGCTAGAAATAAAAGTCAAAGAACAACCCATAGCCACAATAACGCACCGTCTTATCTACTGAAAAGGAAGGCAAGCTCCCTATGCACCGGGCATTGCCAGGTCATCAGCGATTTCGCATTTGCATTAATGGTCATCAATGGTTCTCACCGGCGCCTTGGGTTAAACTCAACTCACCTTCTCAGCTTATAAGATCACCGTAGAAATCATACTGGCTGAATAGCACCCTTAGTCGCTTTAATGACGTATATATTTTTGCCCTTCGACTGAAAAATTGATAACAAGCCACCCTTTTATTTATAATTCACAGAGAGAGAAAGAGAGAGAGATACATAAATACATATACAGTACGTATACAACATACATACATATACAGGCGTGGCTGTGTGGTAAGAAGCTTGCTTCTCAACCACATGGTTCCGAGTTCAGTCCCATTGCGTAGCACCCTCGGCAAGTGTCTTCTACTACAGCTTGGACCGATCAAAGCCTTGTGAGTGGATTTGGTAGATGGAAACTGAAAGAAGCCTGTCGTGTGTGTGTGTGTGTGTTTGTCTGTTTGTCCCCCGATGTTAGTGTGTTTACGTCCCTGAAAGCTAGCAGTTCGGCAAAAGGGGCCGATAAAATATGTACTAGGCTTACAAAGAATAAGTCCCGGGGTCGATTTGTTCGACTAAAGACGGAGCTCCAGCATGGCCGTAGTAATCAAATGACTGAAACAAGAAAAAGAATAAAAGAACACACACACACACACACACACACATATTCACATGTATGTTTGTATGTATGTGTATGCTTGTATGCATATACGCATGTCTGTCTGTATGTATGTATGTATATATGTATGTATGTATATAAATATAAAGGGCAAGCAACAGGTTGCTTAGCCACATACCGAAAGATTAGAAATAACAGTCAAAGATCGCTTATTGCTATTTTCCACATATACAACCTGTTGCCTGCCCTTTATATATATATATATATATATATATATATATATATATATATTATATATATATATATATATATATAACTTATTTAAAAAGTTCCTACCGATAAAGGTTATGTTTCCATACCGAAATCTACCCGGAAATAATTGTTGATTTTAAAATTATTTACCCTCATATTATGTATGTATGTATGTATGTATGTATGTATGTATGTATGTATGTATGTATGTATGTATGTATGTATGTATGTGTGTGTGTATGTGTGTATTATGTATTTATGTATGTGTGTATGTATGTATTTATGTATGTGTGTATGTATGTATGTGTGTGTATGTATGTATGTATGTATGTATGTATGTATGTATGTATGTATGTATGTATGTATGTATGTATGTATGTATGTGTGGGTGTGGGTGTGTACGTACGTATGTATGTGTGTACGTACGTATGTATGTGTGTACGTATGTATGTATGTATGTATGTATGTATGTATGTATGTATGTATGTATGTATGTATGTATGTACGTACGTACGTATGTATGTACATACGTACGTATGTACGTATGTATGTATGTACGTACGTATGTATGCATGTATGTATGTATGTATGTACGTACGTACGCATGTTTGCTGCAAAAACAAAAATATTTACCTCTGTCATAAGAGACCTTTTGTATGCTGATGATTGTGAGCAAGTAGCACACACAGAAATTGATATGCAACACATTTTGAATGCATTCTCTGATGCTTGCACTGCCTTCGGATTGACAGTCAATCTCAAGAAAACTGTTGTCATGCATCAACCTGCCCCTGGTAAGCAGTATAGTGTACCAAATATCTATGTGAATGGTAAATGACTTGATGTAGTCGATAAGTTTGTCTACCTGGGAAGCACTATTAATAGATATTGCAATGTGGATGATGAAGTTCCATATAGAATTAGGAAAGCAAGTGTTGCTTTCGGTAGGCTAGAAAAGCACCTCTGGAGTCGGCGAGACATATGCAGAAAGACAAAGATAAAGGTGTACAAGGCATGTGTGCTCCCTTCTCTTCTCTATGCCTGCGAGACGTGGGTCACATATCGATACCACCTTAAACATCTGGAACGTTTCCATCAGATGTGCCTCAGACGGATCTATAGCATTAAGTGGAAGGACCGCATCAGTGATCTTGAAATACTCGAAGGCTCTCGGTGTGTAAGTATAGAAGCTCTTGTGTTAAAGCAAAGGCTCAGATGGAGTGGTCATCTGGTCAAAATGAAGGATTCAAGGATGCCAAAACAACTCTTTTATGGAGAGTTAGCTAAAGGAGAACGACCTCCACATAAACCAAAAAAGAGGTATAAGGACTTGCTGAAGGCTTCCTTAAGAGATGCTTGCATCTCTCCTGACACATGGGAAGGCATAGCTATTGATCGTAGCAGGTGGAGAAGGATTGTGCATGAGGGGAAAGCCACGTTTGAGAAATCTCGAGTTGCACATGAGAAAGTAAGGAGGGATGTCAGGAAGGGCATCGCTGTTACACTTCCAGAAGGGAAGGGTCTTCCTTTGATTCTGACATGCAATGTCTGTGCAAGACCCTGCCTCAGTAAAGCTGGACTCATGAGTCATCTTCGTAGTCATAAAACGAGACAGATGAGTGACAACCTGGCCACTGGTGGTGGTGTAACACACCATACTAATCATATCTGTCGGGCATGTGGAAGAGAGTGTAATTCGGCAGGAGGACTTAAACGACATGCAAATGTACATGAAGCCCAGTTACAACTACAGCCGGCTATTACCAGTAAAGGTTTTAGTTGCCAATTTTGTACAAGACATTGTAGATCTTTAGCTGGGCTAAAAAGTCACATTCGATCACAGCACCAGTAACAGTTAAGCTTCGTGCAATGGCCATACTCGATAACGAGGGGGTAGCCATAATGTATGTATGTATGTATGTATGTATGTATGTATGTATGTATGTATGTACGCATGTATGTACGTACGTATGTATTTATGTATGTACGTACGTATGTATGTACGTACGTATGTATGTATGCATGTATGTATGCATGTATGTATGTATGTACGTACGTACGTACGTACGTATGTATGTATGTATGTATGTATGTACGTACGTACGCATGTATGTACGTACGTATGTACGTACATACGTATGTACGTATTTTGTACGTACGTACGTACGTACGTATGTATGTATGTATGTATGTATGTATGTATGTATGTATGTATGTATGTATGTATGTATGTATGTATGTATGTATGTATGTATGTATGCATGCATGCATGCATTAGAAATAAATTGATTAAATTCACAAATTTGCAACTAAGCGTTTTATTCAGAGTTTAATTGTATGCATATGTTGATTCAGACAATATTTGGTGAATGAAGTGGAGTATTGACAGATCACAGGCCAGGCTGAATGTAAATTTTGGCTCCATTGAAACAATAATTCCTACCCATAGACAACTGAAAAATATTCATCACTAATAAGATTATTGTCAGCCATTTCTGCCTTGATGATATTACTTCCGAGATCACATTGCACAGAAGCATATTTAAACGGCCCAACCCAACAGCCTGCAAATAATGGCAGAAATCCCTCAATCTGGCTGCTCGAAGAATCTTGACTCAAATGAGCATTTGTGACATCTGACAGTATCGAAAGGACCTATATAGGACTCACCGCTAATATATTCAAAAATAAGGCGGCGAGCTGGCAGAAACGTTAGCACGCCGGGCGAAATGTCTAGCGTTATTTCGTCTGCCGTTACGTTCTGAGTTCAAATTCCGCCGAGGTCGACTTTGCCTTTCATCCTTTCGGGGGTCGATAAATTAAGTACCAGTTACGCACTGGGTTCGATGTAATCGGTTTAATCTGTTTGTCTGTCCTTGTTTGTCCCCTCTGTGTTTAGCCCCTTGTGGGCAGTAAAGAAATAAAAAATATATTCAAAAATCGATAATATATCTGCACTCATTCAAGCTAAAGGACACAAAAAAGTCTACTCTCTTGATTTAATTTGTTTGGAACCTAAGAGACACCAGTTCGAAACGCATTTCATAGCATTTCATGCATTTCATGCATTGATGCATCTTCGACAAAACTATTCCGCTTTGCAATGGAATCCGTAACTTTCGGTGATATTAATTTATAAGTTGCATTTTATTACTGATAAGTGATATCTCTCAGTCAGAGACCGGAGATACTATCTAGCTATCACCATCAGAGACAATCCCTTCTGCATAGCTTTCTTACACGTCAAAACCCATGACCTATTAACATCGATGTAATACAGACCGGAGAGTAGCTTCCCTTTGATGGTCACAAATCTAGATTGAGTTCTCTCCCTTGCACTACTGTTCTCTACACAGCTACAACCTTTTCCCCAGGGTTATTACGTATTCAATCACCTGATCGCATTTGATCGATGAGTACCAGCCTAGCGAATGCATTGGATCCATTCATTAAATATTGTTGAACGAGCGCAAATGCACGCCTGTGTGTGCGATGAACTCAGCAGCAACAATTGGTGTAAACTCTACACTGAATATTCTGTACTTTTATCTTCCATTTACAAAAAAAAAAAAAATCGTGCGTGCGTGTATGTGTTTGTGTATATGTGTCTGTGTATGCGTGTGTATGTAAGCACGCGCGCACGTGTGTGAACACGAGTATGTATTTACGTGTATATTTATTGTTAGGGATATTATTTTGATGGAAGGACTCACTGCTGGCTACACAGTCAAGTACACGTGTGTGTGTATGTGCATCAGTGTGTGCGTATATGTGTGTATATAATGCGTAAATTTATATGTAATGTATACATAAACAATGTATATATGGTATGTAATGCTTACATAAATGTGTGTCGATAATCCTTTCTACTGGGGGCACAAGGCCTCAAATTTGGGGGAAGAGATCAAGTCGATTACATCGATCCCGGTGCGAAACTAGTACTTACTTAATCGATCCCGAGAGGATGAAAGGCAAATCGACCCCGGCGAAACTTGAACTCAGAACGTAGCGGCAGACGAAATACCTATTTCTTTACTACCCACAAGGGGCTAAACACAGAGGGGACAAACAACGACAGACAAACGGATTAAGTCGATTATATCGACCCCAGTGCGTGATTTCCCACGTTCGAATTGTTAAAGTGGTTATTTTATTTAGCAAAACACCATCGCTTGTTTTAGCCGAAAATATAAAATAGTTAATACAAAATAGCCGTTTCTCAGCATCGTACATATTTCTAGTGTCAACAAAAATAGTTGTGGACTATTTTTGATGTTTCTACTGTTGTAGACATTTACATATAAAACACTTGACGTTCGTAGAAAAATCATAACTGATTTCGAACTAAAACAAACAGACACACAGATAGATTATCTCTCTGCCATTCTCCTTTCGTAAGATTTATAACATCATAGATAATCGTCGTATATTCAATGTATGTATAATAGTTGGTTATAATAGAGAGGATAATAGTTGGTTAGGTCTTGGCAAATTTCTTCATGGCAGTTACTATGATAACAATAAGCAGGTAAACACCTGTTTTTCCGTGTGACAGAATTGTTAGAGCCAGAAAAAATGCTTTGCGGTATTTTTCTGGTCTTTGAAGGCAGCGAGCTGGCAGAAACGTTAGCACGCCGGGCGAAATGCGTAGCCGTATTTCGTCTGCCGTTACGTTCTGACTTCAAATTCCACCGAGGTCGACTTTGCCATTCATCCTTTCGGGGTCGATTAAATAAGTACCAGTTACGCACTGGGTTCGATGTAATCGACTTAATCCGTTTGTCTCCTTGTGGGTAGTAAAGAAATAGGTATTTCGTCTACCGCTATGTTCTGAGTTCAAATTCCGCTGAAGTCGACTTTGCCTTTCATCCTTTCGGAGTCGATTAAATAAGTACCAGTTACGCACTGGGGACGATATAATCGACAATCCGTTTGTCTGTCCTTATTTGTCCTCTCTGTGTTTGGCCCCTTGTGGGTAGTAAAGAAATAGGTATTTCGTTTGTCTTTACGTTCTGAGTTCAAATTCCGCCGAGGTCGACTTAGCCTTTCATCCTTTCGGGGTCGATTAAATAAGTACCACTTGCGCACTAGGGTCGATATAATTGACTTAATTCGTTTGTCTGTCCTTATTTGTCCCCTTGTGGGTAGTAAAGAAATAGGTATTTTTCCGGTCTTTTACGCTCTAAGATCGAATCCTGCAGTGGCCACCTTTGCTTTTCATCCCTCGGGGTTGATGACATAAAGTGCAAGTCAATCAATCGGGTCGATATAATCGATGACCTCGTTCACCCTGAAACTACTGGCCTTCTACCAAAGTTTGAAACCTTATTGTTTTGAAAAGTTTTTCTTCGATTCTTCCATGCGAGTTTCTTTTCCACCAGCTGATGGTGCACCTCCATATTCCTCAGATGTATACAACATTGTGTTCTTCCATTTTTGCAGGGATTGGAGAGTACTGGTGTCGGTGTAACTGATTAGTCCCCTCTTCACCAAATTTCGGGCCTTGTGCCTTTAGTAGAAAGGGTTATTATATCTGACAATGGTGGAGGCGCGTGGCTTAGTGGTTAGGGTATTCGGCTGGCGATAATAAGGTCGTGAGTTCGATTCTGGGCTGCGAGTCGTGTCCTGGAACAAGACACTTTATTTTACATTGCTCTACTCAGCTGGCAAAAATGAATTGTACTTGTAATTCAAAAGGCCAGCCTTGTCACACACTGTGTCATGCTGAATCTCCCTGGGAATTGCGTTAAGGGCACCTGTGTCTGTGGAGGACGCAGCCAATTGCACGTTAATATCACGAGTAGTGTATTTCGTAAATACAGTTTGAATAATACCGGATGGTCGTAGTTAGAAGGTCTTTGATCGTGATTCAACTGGAACAGGACTGACTTACGTTTGAAAGACAATAAATACATCTGAAAACCTCAAAAAATATTTTAAAGAAAAACAGAAAGCAGGAATTTTTATATTCATTTATTTAATTATTTTAATTACAGTTTTAATTGTCAAGATATAATTAGGGAGCAGAAAATGGTGAAGTCGTTAAGAGTTTCTTTTATTTATTGTTTGTTTTCGCTTTATAATTATAATTTATATTGGGGAGGAAAAAAATAATACCCCAACCCCTATCCCCCAAACCCATTTTCTTAACGAATTGATCAGTTCCTCAGTCTGTCACTGTTTGAAGGGCTCAGCAAGAGATTTTCCAATATCCGTTCCCCATCCTTAACATTTTAAATGGGTGACCCCTACTGAACAGGTGTAGGGCTACAGTTTACCCCCAATGGAAAAGAGGACACTTTGTAAATATCTCTCCTATTCTGTAAGTCCTCTCAATATGAAGTTTATCAGTGACCCTTTTTAAGGTCTTATAATGAAGACATATTGAAAAGACTAACAACAACAACAAAAAAAAAACAAAAACAAAAAAAACAAAAAGGTCACCAAAGCACAAAGCTGGATCTTGTAGAAGACACTGAAATAATGTGTTTTTGTTTTATATTTTACAAGTTAGTCAGGAAAGAGCAGAAGGTATGAAGCCTGTGCCCCTGAAAGGCATTCTTTTTCCCAGACAGGTCAAGATCAGATTGATGTGGTTGATGTCCAGCTTAAACAAAAATGTAGGCAGGAAGGGAACCAGTGACCTGGTCCAAATGTGTGCAACAGAATGAATTCTGACACAGAAAGCAAGGACCAAGTCCTGGTTATTTGACTGGGTGCAGTCTTAAACCAGCCACCCAAGTTAGATCAAAGCGAATGGATAATAAATGCTACAATTTATCTTCGGTCGAAGAGGTGAGTAGGGTCAGAGATGTGTTTATGGAACAGAATGGTAATAATGAATCAGAAACAGTGTGTGTGTGAGGGGTGGGGATCCTGGGTTAGCAAAAGACTCTAGAAAATGTGAGAGAAATGAATTGATGCAAACTTACATCATGTCAAGATTACTGATCTTTAAAACCTGTTGGAATCTAAAAAAGTTTGAGGTATTGAAGATGATCCATTCTGGATACAGTTTGAGGTACTTAACAGAGAGAGTTGGTCCATCCATAACAGAAGTACTGGACTGATATTTAGTGCAGTTTAAAAGTATTTAATAGGTTTAGGCTATATAACAGGGCTTACAGCTTTATCGACTGTGAAAGGGACCCTAAGCTATGACAGAATTGATTTCGACAAGTCATTGTCTCTATTATGAAATAAGGAGACATTTCAGATAAGGATATCTTGTTTCTATAGTGTCTGGGGAGAGTCATTTTCTTTTTGTGCCTTATTATGTAACACACTCACCAGTAAAATTTCCACTTTTTACTTATTTTTATTTTCCTAAAATTTTCGTTGCGTCTTGCAACCTTTTCAATAGTTTTGACTCAAAGCTATTAGAGTCAAAACTATTGAAAAGATTGCAAGACGCAACGAAAATTTTAGAATAATAAAAAAGTAGAAATTTTACCATTGTGTGTGTGTTACATAATAAAGAACAAAAAGAAATGACTCTCCCCAGACACAATAGAATATGCTTTAACACACAAACTCATAGAAAGAATCTTGCAAACCAAATCCAAAAACGAGATATCTTGTTTATTAAGGTTGATGATATTCACACAGTAATGTCTGTTGACCCTAAATACATAGCCAGACTGTTGAAGCAGTGAATGGGGACCAGGAGTACAAGAAGTTGTTAAATGGGGATTCCTGAGAAGAGGAATCTGTTGGGGCAGTGAATGAGGTTGAAGAACACAGCTGTGAAACTTCAACATCTTCCTCCACATCTGGTCCCAAATAACAGCTTCAACAGCTTTCCATATTGCTACTCCCTCGTTCCATCCCTCAATCGAGATTTTCTTCCTTTATCACTCTCTTTCTCAAGGGAGAAAAGCAGAGGATGTTTGGGGCTCACACCACCACAAGATGCTACTTAGGAAACTGAACCAAAAATTTGTGAACAAGTGGAACAATATTGCTCCTAATTTGAAAAGTTGGATATCAATCAACCGATTCCACTGCCTGAATGATGCGGTCTGGGACCGTGAGTAAGAATTAATTCTCAAGAATGAGCAGAATGGTAAATTTCGAAAATCATTGTAGGTGAGGAGAAATGGAGAGAAGGGTGAGTAACAGGAGGAGGAAGAGGGAGAAGACCAACCTACTCCAAGAAATAGAATACACAAGAGAGAAAGGAGACAGTATGTGGCCCGTGGGCCAGCCAGAGGTTGGAGTGTGGAAGTTATTTGATAGCAATCAGTTGTGGGACCCTTTACTAAAAGAATCTTATCACATCTGCCAGTGTCAAGTTATAGAAGATTCTAGAATATGGTATGGAATCATTTTAAGTATGGCAGTAGGGATCAGCCTGATATCAGTTTAATATAAAACTGAATATCAATTTAAATACCTGTCCAAACCAAACGAGTGAATAAAGATCAAAGCTAAGTACTCTTGTACAGATAACTCCACCTTCCTGGGGACATTACAATTTAACTTCAAAGTCAAGCTCCAGTGACCAGCACTGGCATTAGATGTTGAACAGAAGTAAAACCACATAATACAGGTAAGGTAGGGCCTCACAAGACAGGTGAGATTAATGTGGTTCATATATTTAGAGTTTGATGTCAGTAGGTAGAGTGTGACCAAGAAAGGATTGTCAGGGGGGAGTCCATTTCCAGAGAGGAAGGATTGGAGAGAAACCTTATGGGTAATGTCTATTCACTTATTTTGTAACAGCAGCAGCAGTAGTAGTAGTAGTAAAAAACAATGATCCCCTCAAGGTGAGTCTTAAGCTGGAAAAGGTGTGTACGGTAGGTTGAGGGAACCTATAAGTCTATCGATGGTGCAGAGCTGATTTGGCACAATAACAGAGCACACACTTACACACACACACACACTGATAAATGCTACTCAACTGAGTTCAATGCTAACAGGTAGGATTTGAAATTCAAGTTAGATTAAGATGGGCTTATAATTCTACTAATTCCTCTGGTCAATAAAACAAAAACCAATTTACTTTACAGAAAGGTAGATTCAATAAATGCTGTCACCAACCCACTCATGGCAAAATAATAATAATAATAATTATTATTATTATTATCATTGGTACATGGCCTGAAATTTCATGGGTGGATGCTAAGCAATTATATTGATCCCAGGGCTCAGTCGGTACATATTTTTTTGACCCTGAAAAGATACAGGCAAAGCTGACCGTAGCAGAATTTGAACTGAGAGCATAAAGATTGACAAAGTGCTTAACAGCATTTTGTCCGGCATGCTAACGATTCTGCCAGTTCGCTGCCTTATTTAAGAATAATAATAATGATGATAATATCTATGGCACCTCTTCCTACAAGAATGAGTAGGACTACCTGTAACAACAACAACAGTGGAGGCACAATGGCCCAGTGGTTAGGGTAGCGGACTAGCGGTTTTGATTCCTAGACCGAGCGTTGTGTGTGTTTATTGAGCAAAAACACCTAAAGCTCCAGGAGGCTCCGGCAGGAGGTGGTGGTGACCACCGTTGTACTCTTTTGCTCCAACTTTCTCTCACTCTGTCTTCCTGTTTCTTGTCCCCAACTTTCTGCGCAACCGTTGAGCCTGGATGCACATTCATCCATCCGTCGATGCTCTCGGTGTCGGGGGTTGACCTGCTGTCTCTTCTGCGGGTCTTACGAATAGCAAAGGACCACGTTTCAGACTTCTACAGACTATCCTGAGGCGCGATCTTGCGAGCTCTGGGACGAAGACGGCTTCGCTCAACAAACAAACAAACAACAACAACAAAGGCCACAACAGCCATAATGCTTTCTGTTGGTGTAAAGCCCTAAAATTGCTGAGGAGGACTGTACTTGCTGGAATTGATATTAAGACATGACTGTTTATTTTTCCATCCCACAAAGGATGAGTAAAACTGATACCAAAGTCCTCAGAGGTAGGAATTGAACTCATGGTACAGAGGAACCAAACTAAATACCACAACAATACTGAAAGCAGTAAAGCTCAGACCCAACCGGCTCATTTCCATCAATTCTACACATATACAATATATATATACATATATACAGGGTGTCCACAAAGTCTGGGTACATGGGGTAAATAAAATCATAACATAAAGAATTAAATATAAGAAATAATAATTTCTTGAAGTATGTGTTAATCCCCATGTACCCAGACTTTGTGGACACCCTGTAGAATTGAGGGAGCTATTACTGGGGCCTCAAGGGATTTTAACAATGGTAAAGCTTTAACAGCACCACCAAGGGTGGACACAGGCCTACACGGGGGCTGACACATAGTAATCCAACAAGTCGACATCATTAAACAGAAGTAACTGAGATCAAATCTTAGGTTAGTTCTGTGTGTTTTGTGGTTGTTGAAAAGTTTTAGATAAGACAAAGAATGGTTCTCTGATGGTTTTCATGGCATGTATTCCAATTGTTTAATCGACTGAATTTCTTGTTCATTGGGTTAGTTTGAAAGTGGCTGAATATACCACAGATGCACATGTACCCTTAATAAGTATAATTCTCAGATGGAATCACTATGACAGTGTGTAACAAGGCTTTACTTTTAAATTACAGGCACTGTCTGTTCAATAGGCTTCCTCACAGTTTCCTATCTACCCCAATTTCACTGAAACTTTGGCCAACTTGAAGCTATGGTAAAAGACATTTGTCAAGATGTGGTAGGTAGGTAGGTAGATAAGTAGACAGGTTGGTAGGTAAGTAGATAGATGGGTGTGTAGGTAGGTAGGTAGGCACGTAGTAGGTAGAGAGAAAAGGAAAGGTCCATAGAGTGACAGGCACATAGGTAGAGTGGTAGACAGGTAAGTAGAGTGGTAGGTAAATGGGATGGATGGTAGGCACATATGTAGGTAAGGTGGTGGGTATGTAATTAGGAAGGGTAGGTAGGTACGTAGACAGGTAGGTAAGCAGACTGGATGTCCGAGAGTGAAGGGTATGGAATAATGAAATCCTAACTTTCTATTCTCTGCAGAGTTACATCCAGGAACATGTGGTCCTGGCATTCAGCTGCATGGAGGCCAAAGTCGAAGAACTAGGTACCATGTGGTCATGGTACCTAATTATGTCCAAGAACATGTATGTATTCCTATTATATGACAGTTGAGGTCAAGGAACCTGTTGCCCTACATGTCTTTCTTTAATGTGTTAGATCTTGAAATGTGGTATTGGAATCCTGTAGTACAAGTCTCAGATCTGAGACCACATGGTTCTGGTACCTTAAAACATGTAGACTTGCTAATAACACGTGATAATGCTGTACAAAGTGTTTGCTCTAGGAACATATCCTGGTTATATAGCAGTTATATAACAGTTTATATTCAAGAATACGTGGTCCTAGTACCATGTAGTATAAGATTTGGAAACATGTGGTTCTTGCATTCAGCCAAGTTTAAATCTAGAAACATGTGGTTCAGCAACTATCTTGTATAAAAACCTAAGAACATGTGATTGTCAAACCATGAAGCAGAATGGCTTTGGTTGGGTACATGTGGTCACGGTACCATGGAGCACAAGGTCTTAGGTGCAGTAACATGTGGTACCTCAGAAGTAACAAATGGGTTGGCTGCTTTTCTTTTTTTTTTTTTTGTGGTTTTAGCCAGATAAACTGAAACTACATTCATAGCTATTCTACGTTATGTTGTTGTAACAATTGTTGTTATTGCTGCTGCTGCTGCTGTTGTTGTTAAGCAACAAGACGGGTAAGGGTGATTAGGTGATGGTCTAGGGCTTAGGGGTGGGAGACCCCAGACCTTGGGGAAAAAAAAAACTTTGGTCGTTTTATTATAGTCGAGGGTTTTCCGTTGACGCCTGACACCACTGGGAGGTGGCCCTCAAAGTCACTGAAAATGGTGATCTCCAGGTCCAAATTCTTGGACGGCTGCTGCTGCTGCTACTACTGCTGTTGTTGTTGTCACAGGAAATAAAAGAACTATACGAAGAGTTTTTCGCATTGTACAGCCCCACACAGATACTCACCATGCAAGAAATAGTAGCCGCAGACAAAAGCTGCCTCAAATTACATCCTGTTGTCTTAAAAACAGAAAAACACACTGAACACTGTAGTCCTAGATATACTATATGGATGTGGAGGGAGGGGGGGTGAAAGACGGGATGACCACAGCTGGATAGTTTCATAGGTCTGTTCGATCACAAAAGACCAAGGGTTAAAACGACGAAACAACAAGCAGTGCAACCATCAACTAAAATATCACAAAGGCACTGGACTCGAAACTTTATCACATTAAAGAAGGACAGGAGGGGGAGTTACCCTGGCACTTTCTGTGCCACTCACCATTTTCTTTCTGACATTCAAACTCCAAAAAAACCTTAAAAGAATTAGCAAGGTTTTGGCAGGGCAAGGGGTTGAATAATTAAGGTTTGTTTCTCTTTCTCTCTTTAGGAAACAGAATCTAAGATCGTGAAACGTAGAAATTCTAAAATCCCACATCTTTCATTTCAAACCATTTCTTCTCCCTAAATATATTTCATTCCTCCTTTCATTAGCCATTGAACACATTAACTGACCCTTCTCTCACCCCTTTGACCACTTACTTCGAGATGTCATTTCTTCATAAATATGTCATGTCTGTGGAATGGTAT
>NC_043000.1:114114253-114319253 GCF_006345805.1 Octopus sinensis
AAGGCCGGATATTTGGGGACGGGGATAGCCGACTGCATCGACTCCAGTACGCAACTGGTACTTAATTTATCAACCCCCAAAAGATGAAAGGCAAAGCAATTTGATGAAAGGGATTTGAACTCAGAACGTAGAGGCAGACGAAATACCGCTAAGCATTTTGCCGGGTGTGCTAACGATTCTGCCAGCTTGCCACCTCAATAATAATAATAATAATAATAATAATAATAATAATAATAACAACAATCAGCAGTAGCAACAGAAGAACGTCGAATACAAACTGATCTACAGTCTCTGTGTGTTTGGCACAAAAAGCAGTTTAACTCTATTAAGGATTGTTTACAGACTGATCAACTGACAATAATAATAATAATAATAATTATAATTATAATATAAAGTGACTTTCTATCGATTTGATAGAAACATTTAAATTAAAACAAAAATTCTTTTAAAATAGAAATAAAAATGAAATAAAAATAAATGAAATGTAAAAAAAAATTAAAAATAATGAAAAATATGTAAAACTGATGGGTGACAATTTGGATGGTGGGTGGCATCGAGTATCCACCATGACCACCGCAACTGACGGGTGTTACGGACAAACAGATGAATAGAGAGAGAAAGAGAGAGAGAGGAGTCCTATTGTTATAAAAGGCAACACAAATGAGACTTCCTGTTAGATTAGGGGACAGGGGTTAGATCCATGAGAATCAAGGGCAAGTATCCCTTACCTTTATAGAACAGGTAGAGGGACCATAATTAAGGGTGCAATGTGTCACTTGTAGAGAATATGTGTATGCTTGTATGCATGTATGCACACACGTGTGTATGTACACATACACACACACACACACACATACATACAAACACATATACATACATATATAAAGTATATATATGTTCAAATATTTTACATAATATATACAGGTACATATATATTACCTATAATATATATAATGTAACTATATATGTACATACATATATGTATATATGGCGGTGACCCCTAATGCCAGTCAGGGTAAACAGGTAATCCCATATTTTCGGAGGCCGTAAATAACAGTAGCATAATAAGTAAGAAAGAGAAAATTTCTCCTAACAACTGGTCAACTTGTCATACTACAGCCTGCTTTGTACTGCCGGTGGACGCTACCAAAGATGAGACGGTCAGAGCGACTTTGGCAAGTCCTTTCTCCTCCAAGATGTCATGGGCCGAACACATACGCCCCTGCAAAAAGAGAGAAAAATGAGAATATGGTTAGAGCTATTTAAGAAAACAGAACAGCAATGATGTTTCCAAAAAACACCACCTAAATTATTGTGGTTACTATTATTTTTTTTTTTTTAAATCAAAGAAAAATGACCCATGCATCTTTGCTTAAATGCAAAGAAAATAATGTGTTTGTGACAGACATGATAAGCTAATAGGGAAACAAATGAAATCTAAAGGTGAGGAATACGCAGGAAAGGTGGTGCCCCAGCTTGGCCACAGCCAAATGACTGAAACCAATAAAAGAATAAACTGGATTGTTCTGACAGCATGGGACAGCCAGTAAAGGGTAGGGACACTGGTGGACCTGGTCAGCTCTACACATGATGGCACCTCTGGGACCATTAACCAACAGCTTAACCCTTTCATTACTGTATTTCTGTTGAGATGCTCTGTGCTTTTCAATTAATCTTAAATATAACAAAGAATTTAGTAAAATAACTTAGTTATCATTAAGCTAGTGTTAGGATCATAAATTGTGACTAAGGTTTGGTGGAAGATTTTAATTCAAAACTTTTGAAAACAGCACATTTGTACTACAGTGCTAGAGGCGGATTCAGCCAGGTTGGTAACGAAAGGGTTGAAACAAGATGACGATATATATTCGATATACAGAGGAGAAGTAGTTTAAAAGTAGATCTACATGAATGTGTTAACATTATTTAACCCTTTCATTTATTTTGAGGTGCTCTGTGTCTCTCTCAACTAATTTTAAATATAACAAAGAATTTAGTAAAATAACTTGGTTATCATTCAGCTAATTTTAGGAACATAAATTGTGACTAAGGTTTGGTGGAAGATTTTAATTCTAAACTTATGAAAACGAGACATTTGTATTCAGAACCAGAGCCAGTTTCAGCTGGGTTGGTAACGAAAGGGTTAAGTGAGGGAGTCTTAAAAAAAAGAGGGGCCTAAAATTACACAGAAAAGTACACTGGATACAAGAAGTATGAAACAAAACAATATAAAACAGAATGGTCACCGCTGGAACAATTTTGCTCATAAATCTGTTGATTCAGTGCTGACCTGGGGTTAAATCACAATTCACAACAAAGAGGGGTCAAAACTAAATAAAAATAACTATTTAGTTTGTGGTTCAAATATATTTATGCAGCCAGCTTCATTATTGCTATTGTTGTTGTGACATACATTTTTCCATGCTGGAATATCAGATGAAATTTGTTGAAGGAGATTTTTTTTTACAAGTTGGATGCTCTACCTGTTGCCAACCCTCAGTAGTTTCCAAGCAGGGCAACATTTTCCCTCCCTCAACCCAGATATCTTTCTATTGAAGACTACAAACATGACACAGCTTTTGTGACTACAATCACCATGCAATATACATATATAATACATACATACACACACACAATGGGCTTCTTTCAGTTTCCAACTACTAAATTCATTCACAAAACTTTGGGCCACCAGAGGCTTTAATAGAAGACACAGACCCAAGATACCACACAGTGGAACTGAACCTGAGATCATTTGGTTGAGAGGCAAGCTTCTTAACCAAACAACTGTGCTTGCACAAACCACAAGACCCCAAAATGATGATTTTCAACACACCTTAAAATATCTAGCATAACTGCTACTAGTTTGAAGGCATTCCCTTCTCCCTTGTTTATGCTTAGCATCACTGACTTACCATCTGAGCCAAACAAGGTCCACTTAATTTAAGTTCTAAACCTTTCTCAAACAATATTCCCAGCTTGCTGCTCAAATTTAGTAACAAAAAGATGTGGACATCTTATAATCACCAAAACTACATAAGTGTATGCATCCTGAACATCCTGGTTTCACTGATTGTGACCAGGTTGAGCGTGATCGTTACCGCGTCGCCTTACTAGCACTTGTGCTAGTGACACGTGAAACATTCAAGCGAGGTCGTTGCCAGTGCCGCTGGACTGGCTCCTGTGCAGGTGGCACATATAAAGCACCATTTGGGCATGACCATTGCCAGTACCACCAAACTGGCTCTCATGCCGGTGGCACATAAAAGTACCCACTCCACTCTCGGAGTGGTTGGCGTTAGGTTCGCCAGACCTCAGTCAAATCGTCCAACCCATGGAAAGCAGACGTTAAATGATGATGATGATGATGAGGCCGGTTACTCTGCTTCCAAACCAATGCCAGGCCATTCTGCAATTATACAATGCACTCTGAATATGGCCATGTTGGTTGAAAGAAAGGAATTAGAGAGACCACTTACCTTAGACACAGGGGACACTAATCTGAGTTTCTCAGAGTTGGAGGCTTCAAAAGCCCCTCCAGAAGGTTTTAGTCAACTTTTCAAAAATTCCCAAATCACATAAAAATTGTAATCAACAGCAGATGATCAGTTGGAGGTGTTTTATTAACAAGAGCTCCTCTGAGCATTCTCTTTACATTTTGTTTTGTCCAGTTACATCAAGTTCACTGTTATTTTATATTTACAACAATAAAAATGATGTTTCTTGTGTGCTGTTGTTTTTGTTATTTCCTTTGATGTTTTTGCCGAAGTGGCTGCAGTATTAATATGTTTACCTGTTGTTGATGTTGCAGGTTTAACTGTCAGAAGTGGTGGGGTTATGTAAATAGCTAACAGGTACTCGGCTGTTCTACCAAATCTTCAAACTTTCAGCCTCTTTTTTGCTTCTCTCTTCTCTTCTTTACTCCAAGAATAATAATGACAAGATTTCACAATGGTCAAGTCACAGCTTGCAGAGTGAGGACTTCTATCAAGGCTGCTGGAATAATTCCTCACTTTTTTTTTTGTTTTCAGGTGTAGTTTTGATTTCTGTTGTTGCTTCTAGATTGGTGGGGGAGGAAGGGGGTCATTTCTACTGCTACAGTTGTTATTGATGGTGGTGTTGGTGTGGTTGACAGCAAAATTGATCTTCAAGCCTTTAAGTGGACAGTATCACCACAAAATGTCTCTGTTATGTTGTAAAAGACTAAAAAATGTTGAAGTAGGATCTGCACTCTGACCACGTAAAACCCTCACCAACAACAACCCAAACAGACTCATGGCTTGAAGGGTTTGTTGCTCGAGTAGTGCAAAGGCACCATCCACCAGGAGCAGGGACTCACCGACAAATGCTGGATGCAGCGTCACACTGTTGCAGCACGTCCTCATACTACTGCCACATGTGAAACTAGATGTTCATGCAACAAACAACAGGGTAAGGGGCCACTTGGTAGTTCAATCAGGAAGATGCTTTCATGCTTTTCCTGACATTTAGAAAGGAATTCCAAACCTATCCCCAACCAGAGTAATTTATGAACTCCCAGAATTATCCCTCAAGCCCCAGCACTAAAACAGCTATGACCCTTATGCACCAGGACCTTATTTCTATTAGCACATCTACCGACCATCACCTATGTCTGTCATCCTAAATACAACAAAATAGAGATGAAACCTCAGCTTGCCTTCAACAAGTAATCTAATCTCCATTGTCCTGTGTTAGTCACATGATGCAAGTGATGAAGGTTCGTTACAAGTTTGTTTCCAGTTAAGTCACCAATTTGGCATACAACAAACCTTACTATTCCCCAAAATAAACCATTCCCATCTTGGTTGCTATGCCCCATTGCCTCTACACCAGCTTACCCGACCTCCATTCAAACGAGACTCTTCTGGTTTCTCCTCTTATTTTTGTCACCTTTTCATTTCCAGTCATGCTGAGTCTCTTTCTACATTTGCAGAACCAGTCAACCCTTGCAACTGCGTTCCTCCTCATCATTATTGCTACTAAGTCTGGAGGTAATGATGGAGGCAACCACAGTGGAAATACTGGGGAGGCCTGTTGTTTAGCGATGGCGCAGTAGGTCAACTTGCCACCAGGATAGCCATAATTAAACATCTTTTGCCTCCCACCCCCACCCAATGCCTCACCTTTTGTTCATCTTTATGGAATAAGAGGAAATGAGACACCACTTATATGATGGTGATGCTTACAACCAGTGTGATGTCAAGACAAGGACACACACATGTACACACACATGCACATACACGTAATATTAATTCCCACTTAAAAGTGGACGTCTCAGAACACAAAACACTCAAACAGTTACCATGATGTTCCCTCGGGATACTAATGCAGTATATTGTGTTCTAACACAAGATCCACTTTTAAGAGGGGATAAATATTACCTTTTGGCATTAACACTGTTTCTGTTGTTATTAATTAGTTTTTAATGAGTCCACTAGCTAATCACAGTACTAGTGTCTGAATAGACAGTGGGATTCAATATGTGTATTGTGAAGGAAAAATCATTGCTATGTCTAACCATGAATGTCTATCATTGATAAGGCCAAGGAAGGCGAAAATCACAGGATCTGGTTTTACTGGCAGAGGTAGCATGCAATTATCTCCCACTGGTGAACTCAAAATTCAATGCAACCAGCCATACATGTGATGGAGGGATGGGCTTCACCCCTCCCTCCCTATGCAGTAAAGAACTGAATTAAATACTACACAGCATTTAGTCCTGCAGGTTAACAACTCATCCCGATCCTCTTTGATGCAGACATTTCATAATTAAAGCAAAAATAAAACAAACATGTAATAACAACAAAAAAAAAAGAAAAGAAAAAGACAAAGAGAGAAAGGTAAAGTTGTGGATTAGTTTTTATCAAAAAAGTTTTAATTTACACAAGATTCTGAGGACAGAGACACGGGACTGTGGGTGACATTATTACAGACAGACAACCAAGAGTGGAAAACATGGACCTTTTTTTGGTATCTTTTAGTTTTGTACAAATATTAGACCCCACCACCACCACCACCATTGCCAGTATTGGCGGAGGGTGTAGGGGGAAGGTAATTCAATCTGCTAAAAATAGCAACTAAATTTCTCTCAAGTCACGCATTACAGTCTTTGAAAAAAGGAGGACGGACACATTACAATAATGTAGTCCTAGGTAAACTATGTCTAAATGAAAGACAGGATGGTCACGGTTGGAATGTCTTTGATCATAGGTCAGCTGGATCAGGGCTGACCCGCAGTTAAATATCACTATTTGGAGTAGTATCTATTAGCATTCTCTCTTCTCACACACAGCCGGCTGAAGTAACTAGTAATGGAATTACACCCTGCAACAACCATTACACCATGGTTAGCCCACATTACTCTGTAAGGAGCAGAGGACCAGTTTCCAGGCATATATATACATACATACATATATATATCAAAATAAGCAACAAGGATATCTAAGGTAGTGTAGTACAATCATTTCACGCTATTTCATTTTATTAAACACTGTAAGTATTACATCAGTTTTAAAATCTCGAGCAATCTTCAGCCACATATAGAATTTTTTAATTAAACGAACAATGCACATTTTTATACTTATTTCACAGTGTTTAATAAAATGAAGTAGCATGAAACGATTGTACTACACTACCTTAGATATCCTTGTTGCTTATTTTGATTATAATCACCCGATTTGATTTATATGGATAATACCATACAAAATTATGGTGCCTTTAACTAAAATACCATATTCATCTGAATCTAAATTTTGCTGAACTTATATATATATATATATATATACATACATACACATATATATTTCTTTCCAGATGGGATGCCAGTCTGTTGCAGGATTACTCTTTCTTACCAGCAGAGTGGAAGGGAGCAAACATGAAATGAAGTGTTTTGCTCAAGAACATAACATCATCCGGTCCAGGAATTGAAACCACAATCATACAACCATGAGTCCGACACCCTTACCACTCAACCACATGCCTCTACTGCTATTACGGTACCATGATGTAATGTCGCTATGCACTATACACAATGGTACCCGAATAATACCCTGCTTGCCATCCAACACCAAAAACTACACGGATAAACAAAGTAGCCTCTACATAGTTACTCAGCCTGCAAGATATAGCAGCCAACTCACTCTCAAATCACACCTAAATGCCTAAAAAAGGCGAAGAATACATAAGATAATGCAGTCCTAGACAGCACCAAAATTTGGAACGGTCATCACTATAAAAAGCCTTTGTTTGTAGGGGCTGACCCAGAGTTAAATAGCAATAATCACAGGGATGATAAAGTGGGTTCCTCCCTTGCCTAACACTGAGAGAGAGCAAAATACTGTGTTGTGATATAGTTTGTAGGGATAAACTGTCAGTTACGTCCTCTCTAGTGGGTACACGCCAGAAGAAGGGGACAGGGAGCATACCCTATGTTACTGAAAGCAACAGGAAAAGATTTTAGGCAACCCCAGCATTTCACTGGTACTTTATTCTATCAACCCAAGGAG
Source organism: Octopus sinensis (assembly GCF_006345805.1). Taxonomy (NCBI): domain Eukaryota; kingdom Metazoa; phylum Mollusca; class Cephalopoda; order Octopoda; family Octopodidae; genus Octopus; species Octopus sinensis. The sequence goes on from NC_043000.1 coordinate 114,121,777, forward strand.
GAGGTTCTATAATGCAGAAAATCTTTGTATGTTTGCATGTGTGTGTGTGTGGTGTGTTAGACACACACACATACACACATACAAATGTTAGTTTTCCAATGAAAGAGGGACCATTCAATAAAAAGTAAATTCAATTTTTCTAAACTGGATTCTTGTTCTACAAACTTGGGTTTCCCATTATTGGGATTATTAAGTGACCCCTGATTTTTTCATAGAAACCCCGAGACAGTAGAGGGAAAGGCATTATGAAACTATAACACAGGGGTTACTGCCACACTAGGGAACACCCGATTATGAGGTGGTAATGGAAGGGTTAGACTGTGACACGGATATTGAGTCTGCCACTAAAGAACATGAACAGCCCAGTTGAAGAGATTCAGAACAGTATCCCCCCTCCAATCCCATTTCATTCACAAACTTTGGGCTGAGCTGGAGCTATGATATAGAAGATACTTTCTCAAAATACGAAACCACGAGATTCAAAACTGAAAACCCCATATTTGCAAAAGTAAACTTGTTAACCAGTCAGCCTGGCCTGCAAAACACACACACACACGTATCTCTAGACATTTGTGAAGAGAAAGGAAGAAATGACGTAAAAATTACTAAAGCATGTTTATCAGAAGAACAGAAAAGTGTACATACACACAGACGCACACACGTGCACTCACACACATTCACAGGCACAAACACACACAAAGTTGTACGCATCACAGCAAAATGAAATTTATAAAACTAAATCAAATTAAATTTGGCAACAAATTATTAAAATGCTCCAGCTGAGCCACCCGTAAAAAAAGCAAATGTTTAAATTTAGTAACTGTGTGTGTGTGTGTGTGTGTGTGTGTGTGAGAGAGAGAGAGAGAGCAAGAGACCGAGAGAGGGTGAGAGAGCAAGAGAGAGAGAGACAGACAGATAGAGAGAAAGCAAGAGAGATGTGTAGTGCAGTTTATTTGAAGCCTTGACATGGCTTTGTTGCTACTCTGAACAATAAACAAGAAACTTAGAATAGAAACTGGAGAGAATCCTCAGCTCTCTCTTCATTTAAACATGTTTGATATGAACAAAAGTATATTTAAGATACATAAATCAATGTCTTTGATATATATACGGCACAAATAAGAAGGAGAGAATGGAAATGCTTGAATATGTAGTCTAGGGTTCAATCCCTCTTCATTGCCATTTGAAGTTCAGAAATGGAAAGGGAGATTTGTGAATTTTGTTTAGACAAAAGTCTTCAGGAAGTTCCTGTTAGAAATATCAGCCAAACGTTTGAGAGGAAGTGAACTTGCATCTCAGAGGAAGAAGAAGAATGTGGGGAAGACTGAAAGAGCTGTGAGAAGGAAAGAGAGGCATCGTGTCCTGGGAGGGAGATAGGAGACATTGTGTCCTGGGGGGAAGATAGGAGACATTGTGTCCTAGATGAAAAATAGGAGACACTGTGTCCTGGGAGAAGGAAAGAGACATGTGACCTGGGAGAAGGAAAGAGACATGTGACCTAGGAGAAGGAAAGAAACATTGTATCCTGGGAGAAGGAAAGAGACATTGTGACCTGAGAGGGAGATAGGAGACATTGTGTCCTGGGAGGAAGGTAGGAGACATTGTGTCCTGGGAGAAGGAGAGAGAGACATTATGTCCTGAGAGGAAGACAGGAGACATTGTGTCCTGGGAGAAGGAAAGAGACATGTGACCTGGGAGAAGGAAAGAGACATGTGACCTAGGAGAAGGAAAGAAACATTGTATCCTGGGAGAAGGAAAGAGACATTGTGACCTGAGAGGGAGATAGGAGACATTGTGTCCTGGGAGGAAGGTAGGAGACATTGTGTCCTGGGAGAAGGAGAGAGAGACATTATGTCCTGAGAGGAAGACAGGAGACATTGTGTCCTGGGAGAAAGAAAGGGACACTGTGTCCTGAGAGGAAGAGGGAAACACTGTCATGAGAAGGGGAAGAAAAGGACACTGTGTGTCTTGCGAAAGGCAGACAGGACACCAGATGACTGAATACTTGTAACAGAACAAACTCAATTAAGTCTCCAATGATCAGAGTTAATGAGTCAAACAACCAAACCTGTATCATAGAAGAAAACTGTGCAGAATCCTCTCAGAAGGATTGTTATTGTCTTTGGGAGGAGGTAACCATAAACCACGCCCCATTATAATGTCACCCATATGGCCCCTCAAGACTCAGAATGGGGTAATGGGTTCTGGATTTCTTCCTCTAAGAGATAAATAAAAAATATCTCAAACACATTCAATGTGATAGAGCTGTTTGGTAGATGCCAGGCTGGACAGATATTTCTTAGAATGACTGTAGTTTTAAAGGTACTGCACAAACTGACCACACGCACACTGACAAAAATCAATCCTTACTTCTAGAATCATGGCTCTTAAGAATTGTTCCTCTATTATATACTTTAACCCTTTCATTACTATATCTATTTTGAGATGTTCTGTGTTTTTTTCAATTACTTCAAATATAACAAAGAATTTAGTAAAATAACTTGGTTATTATTAAGCTAGTGTTAGAAGCATAAATTGCAACTAAGGTTTGGTGGAAGATTTTAATTCAAAACTTATGAAAATAAGACATTTGTACTACAGAGCCAGAGGTAGTTTCAGCTAGGTTGGTATCGAAAGGGTTAAGAATTGTTTCTCTATTATATATTTTAACCCTTTCATTACTGTATTTATTTTGAGATGCGCTGTGTTTCTTTCAATTAATTTTGAATAAAACACAGAATTTAGTAAAATAACTTAGTTATTATTAAGCTAGTGTTAGGAACATAAATTGTGACTAAGGTTTGGTGGAAGATTTTAATTCTAAACTTACGAAAACAAGGCATTTGTACTACAGAACCAGAAAAGCTGTAAATTTACTTTAAACATTGGAAGTGAATGACTTCCCTGTGTCCGATGAGATCTTGCCAAATTTTCTATATCAAGTCGAGCTATTGTGTAGATTCTACACCCGCTAGAAATGGCCGCACCATTTCCTTCTCATTTTATTTTAATAATCATTACTAGGTTTATCATGTATAATATAATTACTACAAGAGGTACAATTAAGTATAGTAATTATGTCATCTCAGGGCCCCTTAGAGCCTGATCGTCCCTTCAACAGGTCCAGCACTCCCTTCAGGGTGGTACTGTCCATGTTGAGAACCTCTGTTCGAGAGCCACAGATTTAGGGCCCCTAGGTAAGGTACATAACTCTGCTGGTTAGATTGCCTAACTTATACAAAATAGCATGCTCCAAGGTGAAAAGGTTGAACCATTTGTTTTATAGCTGGATGCCCTTCCAAATGTTCCCCCTTACTTGTTTTCCAAGTAAGGGATCTCTTAGTTCACATAACTTCAAAGGCACAAAGCAACCAGATGTTTTATTATAAGACAGAGAAGTACCAACAACAGTGTTTGAATGCTGGGGACTTTTATATAAGTGAGCGCAGATGTAAACACTAACACATACACACACACAGACAAGCAAAGAGAGATAGATAGATAGATAGAGAGAGAGAGAGAAGAGAGAGAGAGAGATAGGTAGGTAGATAGATAGGTAGGTAGGTAGGTAGATAGATAGGTAGATAGGTAGATAGATAGATAGATAGATAGATAGATAGATAGATAGATAGATAGATAGATAGATAGATAGATAGATAGAGAGACAGACAGACAGATAGATAGATATATACAGATAAATAGATAGACAGATCTAGATATATAGACAGACAGACATGTAGATATGTTATTCAACCCAAGTTCAACAAATACATTATCAAAATGTGTTAAAGCCATGATTATTGTGTCCTTTATTTTGATATTTCAAGACCCCTCTGCCCCGTAATGAAATTCAGCAAGGGATATAAGCCACCAAACTACTATTTCTCCTACACACAGACCTATGATTCTCAGCTTCACCAAGAAATCAACCTACAAAAAGTTACATGGTTTTCTTTTTTTAATTCCCCCACCCAGACAAAACCCAAAACTGGTTTCTTGAGCAATGAAAAGAAAATGAAAAATAGATGAAACAATTCTCCCCCGTTACCTCCACTTCACCCACCAACCCACTCTCTGCTTTTGACTAAACAAAAATAGTTTGAAATGACATGGCAAATAGCAACTGCTTTTTACAGACACACTGCCCATTAAACCTTTCGATTTAACCCTCACATTAAATATGACTTTATCCCAGATATACTTCAGTTTTATCCAAACAAAACCTATTGGATTATCCCAAATATATTTCAGATTTACCCAACCATAACTTGTAAACCCAGATAAATTTCATTATATATATTTCAATTTTGCCCTCACAAAACATGTCCAACTACACTGTTCTATATTTTAGAGATGAGGAATTATGTACAGATAGGTGTCCCCCACCTTGTTTGTTTTTACCACAACGTTTCGGCTGATGTACTCTCCAGCCTTAATCAGGTGTTCTGGTGGAATTTCAAACCCAACCCTTTATTACAAAAATAATAGGTTTATAAGCCCTAAAATTTGCTCCATAACTGCCCATGAGCATATAGTGTAGTGGTTAAGAGCACAGGCTACTAATCCCAAGATTCCAGGTACAATCCCAGTCAGTGACTTGAATAAATAATAATCATATTTGTCCTCATCTTGTTTGTTGTTAACACAATGCTTTGGCTGATATACCCCCCAGCCTTCATCAGGTGACTTGGGGTAATTTTGAAATTTAACCACTACACCATATGCCCATGGGTATAGGGTGTAGTGGTTAAGAGCACAGGCTACTAACCCCAAGATTCTGAGTTCGATTCCAGGCAGTGACCTGAATAATAATAATAATAATAGTAATAATAACAACATCGAAAAATACCTTAAGAATGTGAACCCAGGTTCGAAATTTCATCAAGACACTTGATGAAGGTATATCAGTCGAAATGTTCTGTTAACAACAAACAAGATGAGGTCAAATATCCGTCAAATGTAAATTATGTACATAATTTCTCATCTCTTAAATATAGAACTGTATGCCATTTTGGGCAAGAAGCCTTGAGCCAACCAAAAGTTTGCGAGTGGATTGTTTCATGCAATAGCCTATGCATGACACAGCTCCTGGTCACAGGTTCAATCCCAGCTGCCTGCTTCCCAATCAATATTCAACATAACCAGAATATTTGGTAGATGGAGATGGCAACAGAGTGGACTCCAACAAAGACACTCAAGAGCCAGGAGATAGTGTTAAACTAAATGATGAATTGGGATGAAACCCATGACACCAGTATATCACTGGTATACATATTATTTGACACCAAGATGAGATGACTCAATGGAGTCTGATATGTTTCAAATCCACACTAACAACTTAGGAAAATGAAACATTTTCAGTTTCATGTTACACTGCTGGCCTGACAATGATGTCTTTTCAAGTAGACAGTGAACCAATTATGTGTTGACAGGTGGAAGGTGCAGTTTATCTGACTGCATTCATGTGTATGGTGTGTATGTATGTATATATATATATAGATAGATAGATATAGATAGACAGATAGATATAGATAGACAGATAGATATAGATAGATAGATAGAGACAGATAGTTAGATAGATAGATAGATAGATACAGACAGACAGACAGACAGACAGACAGGTAGATAGATAGATAGATAGATAGATAGATAGATAGATAGATAGATAATGATAGGTGGTGTAAACAGTGGCAGGTCTTTGTAGAAAGAAAGAGTGAAAGAGAAACTAAGGAAGACATGGGTTCAAGCAGTGAAGATTCATCTCAAAATGTTGGAAATTCATAAAAGGGATAGAAAGGACAATAAGGGACTCATGCAATCCATACTAGCATGGAAAAGCAGAGAAATGATGATGATAACTGATTGGCTCAAACTGGACACAGGTAAGGGTGTAAAACCAAAGTAGAACAAAACAAAAAACCAAACTACCATTTCATTTGAGATGGTGAATTGTCTGAGATTTGGTGGTACTTGGTGCCGAGACAACTACCAAAGAATTCGCATATTGAAACTACTATCAAAAAATTATCAAACTTTACAGAGACCCCCCCCCCCAAATTAAAAATAATAATAATAACTTTTGTTATAAGTGGGAGTGGTAGAGGTAGGGAAAACGGTATTATCAAGCTGGATACCAGGTCCAAGTACTTGCAAGTAGACCCCACTAAAGGTACCCACAGACCAGACAGTGGTGGTTCCAAACTGAGCGACAGTGTTGCCAAGTAGTGGTGCCAAACCGAGCGATTGAGTGGTGGTGCCAAACAGAGACTTTTACCCAAGTAGGCTAAGCTGATATTTGAACCCAGAACACAAATGGCTAGAATCAATCCTTGAAAGACATCCAGTTTGATGTTCTTACTCTTCCAACAATCCAGAGATACTTTCTTTTTTCTCTATGAACCCCTCCACCACCAGAAGAATGAAAGAGAAAGTTGACATCGGCTGGATTTGAACGCAGAGACCAGAGGTTTGGAACCAATACCACAAGGCTTTCTATCTGACAGCTCTCTTCTTGGTGGATTTATTCATCAACTTCAGACTCACTGGAATTACAAAATAACATCACTGAATGTATGTGTGTATGGATGTGTGTGTGCGTGTGTGTGTGTCCATGGGAGTTACTGGATGATATCTTAAATATAGAAAATATTGCTCCCCTACACCTGATATCCACATGCCCAACATTTGGATATATATATGTATTAAACACACACTCATCTAATGTACAAATGAGAAAGAGTACTCAATACACATGATAGAGTTTATATATCGCTTACTTGTTTTACTTAATGGAATGTGACCAAGCTGGAGCACAACATTCAAAGGTTTCAGCATACGCCAAAGGTAAGGGAAGGTAACCAATATGGAATTGAATGTACATAGACACACACGCAGATACACGACATTTCATCACATGGGTGTTTAATCAAAGCAGGGTACTATAGACATCAACAACACTGAACCATACCATTTAATACTAAATTTCAATAAACTTATCCTAACAATCCAACTTCCACTTCACCTATTCCATGCCATTTTAACCCAACAATTGTCAAAATACCATTTCCTCTACCCTTAACCCCACATAGTCATATCATATATATTTCTTTATTGCTCACAAGGGGCTATTCATAGAGGGGACAAACAAGGACAGACAAAAGGATTAAGTCGATTACATTGATCCCAGTGCGTAACTGGTACTTTATTTATTGACCCCGAAAGGATGAAAGGCAAAGTTGACCTCGGCGGAATTTGAACTCAGAATGTAACGGCAGACGAAATACCGCGAAGCACTTGGCCCGGTGTGCTAACGTCTCTGCCAGCTCGCCGCCTTTTTTTTTTTTTTGCCATATCATATATATTATCTCAAAAGCAGGCCCCAGAACCTGTGTGTAAATATTTTGAATTAAGGCACAAGGCCTGAAATTTTGATGGGGATGAGGGTTAGCTTATTTCTCAATCTCAGTACGTGACTGGTATTTCATTTTAGTGACACTGGTAGGATGAAAACCAAAGATTTGAAAAGAGCCAATAAATATACCACCACAAGATGTTTCCTCCTCACCAGCAACATGGCAAATCCATGACACCCACATAGACTTTATCCCACCCCAACTGCCACCTGTCTTGCCTACCAATAACCTTCTTACTGCTTTCCACATCAATAAGTTTTCTCTTGTCACACACCACCGGCTTTTGTTTCACTTTGTCTGTCACTGGGTTTTATTGTATCACAATGTCACATCACTGGGCCTTGCCACAGTCCATGTCACACCCCATACTACAAGGTTTTGTCACACTTCGTCATTGGCTTTTCTTGTGTCTCGTCACTAGGTTTTGTCACACTTCATACTGCTGTGTCACAATGACAAAAGACTACCCTCCACCAGCACCACCACTCTGTGTCACCTGTCATGCTGTTCAATCACGTTACTCATTCTGATCCCCAGATCATGTCACACACCGCTTGACAAGATTATGTCATTACCTGTAACTCTTAGAATATATTACTGCCTTCTGCCCAGATATTAAACTATAAACCATTCTAATGGATTGTTTCATGCAATAGCCTATGCATGACACAGCTCCTGGTCACAGGTTCAATCCCAGCTGCCTGCTTCCCAATTAATATTCAACATAACCAGAATATTCTTCAATCTAGAGCCAATACAGTTTTTAACTACAAGCTGTTATCAACAATATGGGTCACAAAACTGTGAAGAGGGAGGGGACAGGTGGTGGAAATCAGATTAGCTATCTCCCAATAATAATAATAATATAATAATAATAATAATTATTATTATTATTATTAATAAGGTGAAGAACTGGCAGAATCATTGACATGTAGGCAAAATGCTTAGCAGCATTTTGTCCATCCTTACATTCTGCATTCAAATTCTGCTGAGGTCGACTTTGCCTTTCATCATTTTAGGGTCGATAAAATAAGTACCAGTTGAATACTGGGGTCGATGTAATCAACTGTTCCCTACCCACAACATTTCAGGCTTTGAGCCTATAATAGAAAGGATTGTTATTATTATAAAGGCCGTTAATAGTGGCAAGTTGGAAAAGTTTCAAGAAAACTCTTCAATGTTGCCACTACATACTAAAAGACACCCACATCCAACCAACAAATCTCTCTCTCTCTCTCCTTACCTTCTCTGTTGAATCCAACTTGTGACTCTGCACCAAATGTGCAAAGCCTTGCTTTAAAAGCCACTGTTTTCCATTCTCTGTTCCTGTTCAACTGTCTGATGCCAGGCAGATCTACATGGAGCAACAGCATCAGAAAGAAGGTTTTACTGGTGCCTATGTCCAAGATTAGACAAGGTAGAATTCTTTGCCCATCTATTTCTATTCTTACCTGTTCTTTCACAGCCAGGTAATAAGATTCACGGCTGAAACAGTCCAGCCTTGTCATACACAGTGTCACCTTGACAGTTACATTAATGTATCTGTGGAACATTCAGCCACTCATATGCAAATTCAATGAGTCTGTTGCTTCAGTTGACCAAACAACCGAAAACCTAGGATTGGAACCAGCAGAGCTCCTATATGTTTCATATTTTTTTCATATTCTTACCTGTTCTCTCTTACAGCCAGGTAAGATATTCAGCGGATAATCTCTCCCTTTCTCAAACCACTCCTTAATTTCCCTTTTATGTTCTTAACTTGTTTAATGACCACTTAAGAAAGTAATAGGACAAGTTTCAGCCATTAACTGACAACTCACTTCAGTATCACTAACTGGGTTTGAACTCACACCTCTTGGACTCCCATCTCCACCACAACAATGGTTATATTTTACCAAAGACAACAACACTGTCAAAAACTATTGATTCCCGTCTCAAACCTCTCCCTTTTCTTTAGTTTTGTATTCCTTTGCTGAAAATCCAAATATGAAACCCTAGTATATTGCTTATACAACTTACATCTACCCTTAACCTTCTAATACAGAAGTAAAGATCAATTTGGGGGCCGGGGTGGGTGGGTTGATTACTTTAACCCCCAGCACTCGAATGGTTTTTATTTCACTGACCTCTAAAGGATGGAAGGCAAAGTTGACTTTGGCAGAATTTGAACTCAGAACGTAAACATGGACAAAATGCCACTACACCTCTTGTCCAGTTTGCTGATAATACTGCCAGCTCGCCACCTCATTGATAATCCTTTCTACCATAGGCACAAGGGCTGAAATTTTTGGGGAGGGGACTAGTCAATTACATCGACCCTGAAAGGATGAAAAGCAAAGTTGAACTCAGCAGATTTGATCTCAGAATGTTGTGACGAATGAAATACAGCTAAGTATTTTGTCCAGCATGCTTACAATCCTCCCAGCTCACCAACTTAGTAATAACAATAACCTTTTCTACTGGAGACACAAGGCCTCAAATTTGTGGGGAGGGGACCAGTCGATTAGATCAACCCCAGTTCTTGACTGGTACTTAATTTATCGACTCCGAAAGGATGAAAGGCAAAGTCGAATCTGGTGGAATTTGATCTCAAAATGTAGAGACTGACAAAATACCGCTAAGCATTTTGTCCAGTGTGCTAACGATTCTGCCAGCTGGCCACCTTAATAATAATAATGATAATAATAATAATAATACTAATAATAATAATAATAATGATAATAATAATAACAACAACAATGTTTCTAATTTAGGCACAAGGCCAGAGTGTAAGTCAATTCTGACAACCCCATTAGTTTTGGCTGACTAACCCTGAAAGAATGAAAGTTAACCTCAGCAGGATTTGAACTCAGAATATGAAGAGCTGGAGCAAATACTGCAAAGTGTGTCACCAACGCTCTACCAATTCAGCAGTCTCACCACCTTCACCTTAATAATAATAATAATAATAACCATAATAATAATAACAACAATGGTAATAATAATGATGAGTTTTGAGAAGGACAAGCAATGCTGAAGGGACAAGTCAACATAAAATGATGTAACTGTTTTTTTTTTTTGTTCCACTGCAGTCTGCTGTCCCCAAACCAACAAAGATCACAAATGAAGACTCAAACCAGAAGAACAGAGAAGAGAGACTTAGTCCAGAAACCTAATTAAATGCATACACACACACAAACACAACATACAGTGTGTGGTGTGTGTGCCTTACATAGCCATGTATTCATCCTCCACACCACATTGTATATATAAGGGGTGGTGGTATTATAATGGTGTCAGTGATCAAAAGGATAGAAGAAGCAGGCACTACTCAAAGCCGGCTATGTTGAAGAGTTACTATAGACATGGTCTAAGGCACTAAATGTAATTAGTACGGATAACAGTAAACAGAAGTATACTGACAACCACTAATGAACTCATAGTTAATTAAGAAAAAAAAAAAGAAAAGGAAAAACAATAACTTAAGGCAAAAAAGAATACAAACAAACACATACACATACATACATACATCTATGCATACAGACATACACACAATTTAAAAGGGCTAACAGGTTTCCTTGGAAGTCTGTAGAAAATAGTGAAGTTCTGAATCGAGAGGTTTGCGGTTCAAATACAGGATAACTTCAGTAACATGTATTGAATGATGAGGTGAATCAGAAAAATGTTTGGTTGAGCCGGGTGAGGAGAGGCACAGGTTACATTAAACATTATATACACACATACATATATACATATATATATATATATACACACACAAATAGGCCCATTATATTGTATTAATACATGCATACACAATCAAACACAAGTATGTATATTAACATTCAGAGTTTTTGAAAAAGACATGAATGACCAAAGAAGGAAGAATTGTTGTTGCATTGGTCTGGGGAATATTCGACCAGTGAAAATGGTAAGGAAATAGTTTAGGGAGCTTCAGTGATTGCCTCTTTTTTTTTTTTTTTTCTTAGCCAAAAACAAAAAACAAAAACATTACTAGTATAACAACGATGAAAATGTGATCCGGCACAATGCCACAAACTTCAGAGGGCTTAAAGTCAAGGATACTGGTCCCAGTAGATAACTGGTACTTATTTAATGTACCCCAGTATAGTGAAAGACAAAACATAGTTCTAGATAGGGAGTGAACTCAAAATGTAAAGGATGGGAACTAACAACCACCAGGTATTCAGTCAGACACTCAACATTTTCTTCTCACCACAACCTTGCTCAAATTGTTTCCAATAGAAAACAGCTACACAAACCTTGGGAAGAAGTACAACCTAACATACGGACCCCAGTATTAAGCAGGTACTTAGTCTATTGATCCACAGGCAGACATAAAAGGACTTAATGGCAAATTCTTTGGTTGTTTTGACAGTTGCTCCACAGATTCCCCAAATAATAATAATGGTAAATCTGAAATTTTCCACCAACTTTTTTGTTTTCTTCCATTAGAAGAAACAAAGACAGAGAGTTCAAGTAAATTACTCCTCTTAATGTATGTATGTATACACACACACACACACACACACACACACACACACATATATATACATACATATATATATATATATATAATATATATATATATATATATATATGTGCATATACACACACTCAAACAGTGAGAGAGGATTGTGTATAAACACAAAGAAATAAGTCCACAGTAATTAAGAGTTCTGTTAATTACAGACCATTAAACTCAGTGTTTCTCTTAACAGCTGATGAGAAAAAGCATGAACTATACATGAAATTTATGCTTTTATTTATATTTGTGTGTGAGTGTGTGTGTGTGCGATGCACGCACATGTAGGGGAGTAGAGTATTGAATTAATTTGCAACTCCTCTCTGCTGGAATGATACAAGATTTCCATTCAAACACAACACAGTAAATTCCAGAATTTTCCTAATGTCTGGGGCTATTTGATAGTTTAACAGACAAAAACTAAGCTCTCTGATTAAATTTATAAGTTTGTGTGAGAAGGTTTATCACCGGAGGAAGGCAAGAGGAGAAAGACTGGGGGAACCTACTTTGTTAAGGAATAAATAGCTAGAATGTGGTCCTAAAAAAGGGCCAAGAGTAAAATCTAAGAATACAAAGAAAAACGAAAAAGAAAATGGATTATTTCATTCTGGTTGGAATGTTCCAAGTTTCCAATGTAAAATTTACACACACACACACGCATTGACATATATACACATATACATAATAGACACACAGAGAATTATATACATGCACACGTATTGTCTTTTTACTGTGTATCTCAGATACCAGTGCGGATAAAGAGAGTCAATGACATCGAGCCCAGAAAAATGAAAGGCAAATTCAACTTCAGTGAGATTGGAACTCAGAACAAAAAGGGCCATACTTAAATACGGCAAGTTATCTTGCCCTTGCTCAACACAATGAATCTACCAATCCACTGCCCTCATATATATATATATATATAATATATATATATATATATACACAAAATTTAGAGGACTGATCATTAAAAGTAGACAGCCTATACGCCAGATATAGATGTAAAAATCGCCATTTTCCACGAAGAATTTGCTCTCAAGAAAAAACTCAGCAAAAACCTGCTTATTTTTACATTTTGCTTTTTTTGCTGAGTTTTTTCTTGAGAACAAATTCTTCATGGAAAATGGCGATTTTAGCGTCTATATCTAGCGTATAGGCTGTCCACTTTTAGTGGCCAGTCCTCTAAATTTTGTATGTAAAAAAATTTTTAATCTTCAGATTTTTTAAAAAATATGCTAGGCCACTGGTTTTAATTGATTAATATCAATTTCTACCCAAATTTAATTTTAAATATATATATATAGAAGAGTGTTGTAGTGTCCTTGAAGTATTGCAGCATATGTAGGAAAGTGTGTATTTCAAAAAGGCTGTAGCAACAACAATACAGTTCAAGCATTAAATACTGATAACAAAGATAATGAAATATTGCTTTAGAAATATTTAAGTATAATATTTTAGGTAAAATGCTCCTTTGTGAAGGTGTTAAGGGAACATGAGTGGGGTAAAGGTTTTGCATCCTTCATGATTCATCGTGAATCAGCATGCCGACATAAAGGATGCACAACTTCCTGCTCTCAGTTCCTTAAGATGTTAACAGCTTTGTGAAGATGGGCATTTTACCCGAAATATTAGGATTAAATATTGCTTAGGCAACATTACAATATCTTCGCTCCTGCTATTATTGATGATTGAATTTCTAACTGCATTGCTAAAACATGCTGTGTTCTATATATCTGTGTGAGTGAGTGTGTGTGTATGTGTTTGTGTGTGTGTGAGAGAGAGAGAGAAAGCGAGAGAGTATGTAAAAGTTCTTTGTGCTTTTTTCTCTGAAAGATGGGTGGATATAAGTTATTGCACCAATTTAGTTGCTTCCATTTACATGAATTCCTGAGGGAGATAAAGGAAACTTTTCTGAAAAACAAAATAATTCCCCTCTAATGAGGTTTCCATCTGTTTCTGAAATTTTTCTTTTTTTTCCTTTAAAATTTGTAATTTGAAAATATTGACAAGTTCAGTCTCAATTGCATTATTATCCATTGTTGGGAACCGGTTGAGCAGTGAGGTTAGTTGAAAAGAAGATTGGACAGAGCAGGACATTTTGCATTCAATTTGGTCAAGATACATGCCATTCCATAGTTTTAGTAGAGATAAGTATTTTGTACGTGTGTGTGTGTGATATTTTTTGTCTATTTTGAGATGTAACAACATAAAAGGATTCAATCAGTTCTTCAGATGGGAATGTGGAGTGTGATGTGTGTTTCTTCTGTGGAAAGTTAACGGGATTACATATCGAAACCAAGGTTTCAGTCAACACATTGTTCCCCTGATATGTAGCCGACCTGATGTTTGGCTCAACAAAATCTTGGCTTAAATTACATCCAATTCTGTTAACCTTATTTATGTAACAACATGTGTGTGTGTGTGTGTGGTTGGTGTTGTGTAGAGGAGAAAAAGAAAGAAAAAGACAACAGGCAAGAGCAGATGCTTAAGCTTAAATAGGGAGAAAGAGAGAGACAGAAGGAGAGAAAGTATAAGACTGATGGACAGAAAATAGATAGGGAGGATACAAAAAAAAAAAATTATCATTTGATGCTGGCAAACCAAAAATCACAGCCAAAAGGAAAAAAATTTTAAAAGCCTGGTTCTCTCCCTTTGTTAGCAGTCTATTGAAACATGAATACACATTTGTGTGTGTGTGTGTGTGTGTGTGTGGTTGGTTGGTTGTTTTTTTTTTTTTAATGGAGAAACAAACAAAAGGATGAAGCAAGTTAATTGTGGAGAGCAGGGAGTTGTTTTCTTTTGTAGTTAATGTTCAATATTAGGGGTGGTTAGGGTTAGAAGGGAGATAAAAAAAAAAAGCGGGGGTGGGGGGTTTCGTCTTCCAGCTTCTGAATTAGTCATCACCGTTTATGTTTTCATCTGTTTATTTCTTTTCATTTTTTTTCTTTTCTTTTTTTCACCAACCAAACAAACAAAAAAAAAATTAAAAAAAGCTGGACAAAACAAGGATTGTTTGGGCTTGGGTTAGGGGTCATGGGAGGTGTCGCATGTTCTTGTGGTGGCATGGCACAGTGTTGGCCCCATGGCAACACAACAGTGGAAAAGTTAGTTGAATAATAGGAGCGAATGACTGACTCGGCAACATCCAAGAATTAATATAATCATTATTATCATCCTCATCATGGTGGGTGAATATTTGTTTAGTTTTTGCATTGATGATGATAGTAGTAGTAGTAGTGGTAGTAATATTGGTAGTAGTATTGGTGGTAGTAGTAGTAGTAGCAGCAGCAGCAACAGAAAGAGAAGTGTAGATTTTTGTCAGGTTAGAAGAGGCACTGGTTCCATGAAAAACTGCCTCAAGGAAGAATGTCTGTTCTGCTACCAATCTTTTTGGTCCACTGTCGGTGCAATGTAGGGTTATGTCGCAATGTGGTCACCAAAACTGAATTCAGTCATGGGTAACCATTCTCAATGAGCGTCCATCATTGGTGTTGAAGTCACGTCCACAAAGTCACAAGGTAAACCACAACAGAAAAATGGACAATCACTGACCACGTAACGGAAACGATGGCTTCATTCTTCACATAACTTGTTTCCACCATTTTAGGGTCTTCACAATTTTTACCATTTTCTCTTCTTTTTTTGTTTCTTTTTTTTCTTTTTTTTTTTTTTTTTTTCAAAGTTTGGAAAAAGAAAAATTGTCATTTTCTGGAGAGTTTTCTTCTGTTTTTGTTTTCTTTTTCTTTTTAAACTTTTTCATTGGTCTGAATGTTATTCTTTGAACCATCATTATAATCATCATCATCATCATCATCATCATCATCATCATCAATTGCAATTTAATAATGAAAGTATATTATTATGGTTAGGATAAAATATCCTTTGTTTTTGTTTTTTTGTTGTTTCTTCTTCTTACGCTTGTTTTATTTTTTTTTCTTGTTTAGGAGGGGAAGGAATAGCAATGGTTAGTAAGTAGTAGCGTCCACCATGCAAAGCATTCCTTTTCATGATGGTGGAAATATCCAGAGAAGCAGGAAGTTGGAAAGTAAAATGATTGCACAGAAGTAGGTAACAAGATAGTCTTTAGCTGTTAGTCGAGGAAAGCACATCAACTGCTCAACAGTGAAAGCGACTCGTGCAGGTCGTAACATCTCCACTATGTCATCGCATGCACAAAGGTGAGCCTGAAATGAAAGTCAAAAGTTCCAAGTTGGGTGACTGTGACCTTTAAAGGATGGCATTCACGGGGATGGCAATCACTGGGAATGCCATACAGACTGAGACAGCAGAGACACGGTCAAAGTCTTGCAGCAAATTAGATTATTATTATTATTATTATTTATTATTATTATTATTGTTATTAAGTCAAATCAATAAGGAAATAAATGGAAAGCAAACTAAAGGTTTTTTTGGGTGGGGGATAAAGAAGAAGGAGGAAAAAGAAATAAAGGTGGCGAGAAAGGAAGATGGAAAGGGAACAAAATGCAGTCAGGTAAGAATAAGAATCGGTGTGAAAGACTGTGTGTGTGTGTTTGAGAAAGAACTGGTAGCATTGCCAAGCCATTTCGCTGAACAGAATGGCAATATGAAGAACTGTCCAGAAAAGCAACACTTCTAACTATATTGGTGAGAGGAGGGGAGTCATGTTTGAAGAGTCACAGAAGTAGGGATTACAAGGAATTCAAAGGAATTTAAGGAGATGGGAAGAGTGGGGAGAGGTGTCTAGTGAGAGAAATCTATTTGTCTAATAGTGGAATCATCTTTACTTTAGGGACAGTTCTTCATTGAAATAAAGTAAAGCCAACTGAAAAAAATATATTTAAAAATACAAAAATAAGAAAGAAAAGCTAGTGTAAAATTGTCTTGAAGCATCAAGTGTAAAGCAGCCATAGGTAAGATATGGTGGTGGATGGGAGTAGGGGGGTAACTGATATTAATATGGAATCAATGGGGGACTTCCAAGACTAAAGAAAGGGACAAAAAAAAAAAGGGAAACCCTATCACTTTCTACTAACAATGACTTGGCCCTTTTAAATAAGGGCCAAGTGGCAGTCAGAAGTAAATTAATGGAACTGCCAATAAATAAACCAATGTCTTGAAGTTTTACTCCCATGGCTGGGCCGTGTGTGTGTCTAGCAGTAAACCTCCACTGAAGAACCCCTTCTAAAATACCCCTTAACAACAGAACTAAGGAACATGAAGTGGGAAGCAGTATGTCAAGATACCCAATTATTCTTCAGATAATAAAGTTCTATATTTAAGATGAGGAGTTATGTACATTATTTACATTAACAACAAACAAGATGAGGACAAATATCCGTCAAATGTAAATAATGTAAACAATGTATTCTTCAGATGTTGCCATTTATTATTTTATTTCCAATTCTGATAGAAAACGGATCTATAAGTTGGCACAGTTTGAGTTACAGAAATTGTTGGAATAATAAAGAATCGTCTTACCCATTGATCATACCCTCAGATCAATAGCTTTAATACTGCGATATAATTTACTATGCACCACATCAGTGTATTTACTATACACCACATCAGTGTGTGTAACTGACAGATCGCAACTACTATGCCTTAATAACTCACTAAACACCAAATCAGTTTCTATAGTGGTGACCATTCACCACTAGTATACATTTGTAGGCACCTAAGTCTCCTTATATATAGCATACATTAGTATTTAGTACAATGACACATTAAACAGTGTCTGTACTAATGAGGGAACTGCTACATGGACACTCAACTTGCTAGAAACCACAACAAAATTTCCCTCAAATCAAACCATACAGTTATAAAATAAGGGCACACTGGATAATGTAACCCTTGGATTACTGTCCCTAAATTTTTATGGCCGGAATGGCACTGGCCATAAGGCTTGGTTAACAAGGACTGACCAGGGGCTAAGCAACAACAACAAACTCAGCAAAATGCAATATGTCACAATTTTTGCAACAGAATTCAGTAAAAATGTTTTTGTGTTGGTGGCAGGGTTACTCGGCTTTCGGGTTAGGTAGAGTTAAACCAGGAGCCCCTTCACCGAGAATACTAGCAATGCAACATCTACAGTGGATGACTACTGAGTCAGTGTGCAAGGAGGAGGAAATCACAGAAGCATTAACAGGGGTGAGGGTGATAAGATGTTCAAATGGTAGCAGTCTACAGAATAACCAAAGCTGGTGCGATATCAGCATAATCAAATGATCAAAATTGTTTCCATTGTTATGTGGTGGCAGTATACATAGAACAGCAAAGGCAAGCAAGACAACAATTCCTGCAGAGGTGGCCAGCACTAAATATTTTCTACTACAGGAAAGCAGGGTTGGATGAGTTGGTAAAATATCAGGTATATGGATAAAGGGTTAAACGGTTGATGTTTCATTACCAGAGTTGTGTTGTGTCCATTAATTTCATAAATGTGTACCATGAGCAATGTTTAATTGGGGCAGGTGATAGGGTAGTATATCTTAACTTGCTGTCAACACTAGACAAACAAAAGGAAACTCAGTTGAGGGTGTCACTTAGTGAGGACGACACCTTCAAGTGATGTCCCAATTATTTTAATCAAGCACTGGACGTTGTTAATGTTTGTTAATTAGTAAAACAACTCAGCTAAAAGAATATAATTAAAGCTGGCTTATTGAATATATTAGAGAACAGGTATGAGATTAGTTTACTTAAGATGAACAAAAGAACAAAGACAGCAACAACAAAACATTAAATAAACTGCCTGGTCTTTAACTGATAGAAATCAACATCACCATTATCATTATCAGTTAGAACAGTCAAACAACTCTCAGTATCTTAATGACAATAGCATCATGGATCTATATAGGAGCTCACCTTACTTCGTCCTCCCCCCACCTCCTATTTGTCATTGTATTGATAACTAGGTGTAATAGTGGCAAGAAGTTTGCTTCCGAAACACATGGTCCAGGTTCAGTCCCACTACATGGTACCTAGGACCGACCAAAGCCTTGTGAGCGGATCTGGTAGACAGAAACTGGAAGAGGCCCATCATAAACATGGTGCAGCAAAAAGGTTGCCCCTGATTTCAAAAGTTAATAATTTGAAATAGGGGTAACCTTTCTGCCACACCCTGTATGTGTGTGTGTGTGTGTGATATATATATATATATATATATATATATTTCGTTTTTGGATTTGGTTTGCAAGATTCTTTATATGAGTTCGTGTGTTGAAGCATATTCTGTTGTGTCTGGGGAGAGTTATTTTCTTTTTGTGCCTTATAATGTAACACATTCACCGTGAAAAGGCTGCAAGATGCAACGAAAATTTTAGGAAAATGAAAATAAGAAATAAGTGGAAATTTTACTGGTGAGTGAGTTACATTATAAGGCACAAAAAAAAATGACTCTCCCAGGCACAACAGTGTATATATATATATATATATATATACACCACACACACATTTGTGTGTGTGTGTGTGTCCCACCACTGCTTTACCGCCTATGTTAGTGTGTTTACATCCCTATAACTTAGCAGTTCAACAATAGAATGACTACTAAGTTTTAATAAAAATAGGTACTGGAGTTGACATTCAATCGACTAAGGAATTCTGTATCTGAGAAGGGAACAAGAAATTATGTA
Source organism: Octopus sinensis (assembly GCF_006345805.1). Classification (NCBI taxonomy): domain Eukaryota; kingdom Metazoa; phylum Mollusca; class Cephalopoda; order Octopoda; family Octopodidae; genus Octopus; species Octopus sinensis. Next base: position 114,141,327 of record NC_043000.1, read on the forward strand.
ACGGACTTATAGCATATGCATACTGAGTGCTAATACCTGGCCACTATCATCACTAAGCCTCAGCGAAATATTAGCTTTAAATTTTGGCACAAAACTAGCAATTTCAGGAAATGAGGGCGGGGTGAGTTGATTACATCAACCCCATTGTTCAATTAATATTTATTTTATCAACTCTGAAAGGATGAAAGCAAAGTCAAACTCGGGTGGAATTTGAACTCAGACTGTCAAAATGGATGAAATACTGCTCAGCAATTTGCCAGGTGTGCTAACAACGATTCTACCAGCTCACCACCCAAAATATATTAAAATACATACACTTACATTCATCTGTGTATGTGTGTCCATGTGTGTGTGTGTGTGAGCATGTGTGTGTGCATATGAGCTCTCAGTTGTGTTTGGAATTGAGAGCCATTATCTAGTTCGGTAAGTGAAACATAATCAGGTTAGTTCCCGTGTTTCCGTAAAAGAGCAAAATTGGTGCATGGTAACAGAGGCACCGTAGTCAATGGTTAGTAGTAGTAGTAGTAGAGACAGGGAAGAGAGGGGAGACATGGACAGCAGCAATAATAACAACAGCAGCAACAACAACAACAACAACAGCAGCAGCAGCAGACAATAAGAAGACTTCCAGGGACACAGAAATCGGCAACAGAGGAAAGAAGAATTAATAGATGAGATGTGAAGGAGAGAAAGAAATAGAAGTGGTTTGTTGTTGTTTATGGAAAGACAACAACAACAACGGTTACAACTTCAAGTCAGGAGACAATTAAGGTAACTATGTGGTCAGTTAACCTGCTAGACATAGCAGCAAAACAGTAAATTGACATGAAACCCTCTATTTCATCTTGAGAGAGAAAGGGGAAATTGGCCAGGGTAAGCACAGGTATATGAAATGGGGGTCAGAGTAGCAATAGCTTTGATCATCAATCTGCTCAACCAGGACACACTCAGGGCTAAACAACGACAAACAGAAGACTATCCCCCATCGCCACTCATGTCTTTGACACTCTTATTTGCTTCCAAATATACTGATAATAACCCCTTGAAATAATCACAATAATATAAATAGAGTAAGTGGTAGGTGTTCAGAAGGGTGCCCAGCTGTAAAATCCTTGCCAAAACTGACCTCACCATTGCTTGTGCCATGTAAAAAGCACTAAGTCCACTCTGCTAGGTGGTTGGTATTCAGAGGGGCATCCAGCTGTAAAAGTCCTGCCAAAACAGTCACAGAAGTCTGGTGCAGGCTTCTGCCGGGCCAGTTCTTGTGAAACCATCCCACCCATGCCAGCATGGAAGGCAGACGTTAAACGATGATGATGATGATGACTGAAAGCATATGACAATTCACTAAACTTAGTTATCAATAGTATCATCATCAGCAGCAGCAGCATCACTATTATTATTATTAACCTCTATAAGGTGGCTAATAAGGTGAAGGTGCATGGCTCAGTGGTTAAAGTGTTGAGCTCACAATCATAAGGTAGTGAGTTCGATTCCCAGACTGGAACGTTTGTTGTATTGTTGAGCAAGACACTTTATTCCACATTACATTGCTCCATTTCACTCAGCTGTAGAAATGAGTTGTGACATCACTGGTGCCAAGCCCTTGCCTTTCCCTTGAATAACACTGGTGGCGTGGAGAGAGGAGGCTAGTTATGCATGGGCGACTGCTGGTCTTCCACAAACAACCTTGCCTGGACTTGTGCCCCGGAGGGTAACTTTCTAGGTGAAATCGCATGATCATTCATGACCGAAGGGGACCAGGTGTTGAGCTAGCAGAACTGTTACTGCGCTGGACAAAAATGCTCAGTGGCAGTTCTTTGGATTTCGTGTTTTGAATTCCAATGCCACCAAGATTTACTTTGCCTTTCAACCTTACATGGTTGATAAGATAAATACCAGCTGAGCACTGGGGTTGCTGTAATCGACTTTTCCTTCCCTTCAAAATTGCTGGCCTTGTGCCAAAATTAAAAATGGTTATTAATCTTTATAACATCATCACATATTTTATTGTTCATTTAATCCAGTGGTTCCCAAACTTATTCAGACTGCCACCCACCTGCCACCCAGGCCACATTCCTAGCACCCTCACCCCAACTAAAAATCAGAAACATAGACCCCTTTCCGAAGCAAATTCAAAGCAAATGTATTTCACAAATAAAACTTAACCTAATGAACCCATTATTTTGTTGTTTTTACATGAATCGCTCCCCACCCATTATCGCCCCACGTTTTACATGAATCGCCCCCACCCCCACCATTATCAACCCACTTTTCTTCAATGCTCCCCTTGGAACTTTCCACCCCCCATCCCCAAGGGGAGCAATACTGCCCGCGTTGGGAACTACTGGAGTCTGGAGCAATTGGAGTCTGGACAGACTCCCTGGCTGACCAATTCCTGCCAAACCATCCAACCCATGCCAGCATAGAAAACGGATGTTAAATGATGATGATGATGTTGAGGGAAGTCCTAAATAAAGTTTATAGATCTATAAATCCAATATTAAAGAATGTATTTGTTAAAACAACAACAAAAAACAATATTAATTGTTGAAAGTAAATAAAAGAAAGTCTTGAATATAATTGGTGCCATTCTTAATTCTTGAATTAAGTGAAGAGAAGAGGCTACAATCAAATAAAGACTCTGACAATGGTAAAATTCCTGGAGTGGATTTACTAGCGGTCTTTGTTCAAACTGATTGAGGAGAAAAACTTCTTACAAATATCTGAAGTTTGAATGCAGGAGAGGAACAGACAGACGGGAATTTGGGGTGTTCATCTTGGTCATTATTGGTAATTAGTGAGGCAAGTAATTCTAAAGTCTGAAAATAACAACAGGCTTTAACACTTGGTTCAACAGCAGCAGCCATCCAAGAATTTGGACCTGGAGATCTCCATTTCCAGCGACTTCGAGGGCCACCTCCCAGTGGTGTTGGGCGACAACGAAGAGCCCTCGACTACAACAAGACAACCGAAAGTCTTTTTTTTTCCCAAGATCTGGGGTCTCCCACCCCTAAGCCCTACACCAACACCTTATCACCCTTACCCATCTTGTTGCTTAACAACAACAACAGCAAACCAACAAGGAAGCCACTACAAGGATACTGAATCTGCTAAAGATAGCAGCCAAGTTTCTCTCAACTCACACTCTGCTATCTTGAGGAGAGAACACATTGGACAATGTAGTCCTTGTTAGACTGTGACTAAAAACATGACATGATGTTCATGGCTAACATATTTTACATCATAGGATTACTGAATCAAAACCTGGCTCAAAGCAACAACTCCCAAATCTTTATTCAATGTAAACCCTTGTGGTTAATAAAGACGTTATTATTATTATTATTATTATTTTTATTATTATTATGAATAATAACAACTTTGGTAATTCTGGTAACAAAAGTATCACTGATTACATCATCCCGAGTTGACTCCTGGTACATATTTTATGAACCCCAAATGAAAACCCAGCAAGAGCTGAATCCAAAAGTAAGGGTAACTAACCAATGCCCACAACACAAGGAAGATGATGATGATGACAACAATGATGCTGGTGGTAATGATAATAATAATGATGATGATGATGATGATGGTGGTGATAATAATAATGATGATGATGATGATGATGATGATGGGTGTCAAATTTTGGCACAAGGCCAGCAGTTTCAGGGGAGGGGGTACTTTGACCCCAGTGCTCAACTGGTACTTATTTTACTGATCCCAAAAGGAATGAAAGTCGACCCTGGCTGAATCTGAACTCTAATAATAATAATAATAATTACTACTATTATTATTATTACTTGTAAGTGTCTTCTTTCTAGAAAGATGTTGCAAAGATTTCCTTTTGAGATTTATTTAGAAACTAATAGTATAACCTGATTTCATTTGGGTCTACTCGACCACATTTTAAAGATGGGGAATTTTGCCCTAGAGGCCATGTCTTTCAATTGAGCAAACTCAAAGTTGCCATGCAAACTCTCCAGCACTTTTAACATAGGTGTGCACATTTTCAGGTCAATCCAACCACATTTACAAAACTCTTGCCTTCACAACTGCTTGTGGGACAATGTCTGCTTTTTTTACAAATATATAGTAGATTACCTTTTAGATTTCTTAGCTCACAAAAGCTGAATTATTGGTCTGGGCAAGTTGCCCAGTTTGGAGTGAATCAGAAAATTCTAGCGGTAAACATAAAACATTAACCGTTTCTTAATAAAATCGATTTCTTCTATTTGGATGGGGGACAATTACAAAGACAGACATTAATTGTGAGAAGGATGGGTTACAGAGAAAAATATTTTTAAAAAATGAAATCTATGCATACAAGGTAATAACTGATGATGGGGATACAGTCCTCCAGATACAGGAGGATCTCCAACCAGGACCCAAAGAACGGCACAGATACAACATCACACTGAAAACTAAAGTAACCTCTACAACTCATTCCCTGATCTTACATGTCCACACTTAGAGTGTCCCTACCCACCCATGCCATTTTCATTGCTTACTCCCAGTTTTCAACAGATTCACTTGAAAATAGCACCACCCTCACCTTATTTTCAGGTGAAACATGAAAAAGTAGTGATGAGAGCTCAACTAATGAGAATGGTCTGGCCACAGACCATTGAATCACTTCCATCACACAATCCCTTTATCTTATAGCTTTGAGACAGAAAAAAACTGCCTTCCTAGCCTGGTTAAAGAAGCATGGCAGAACAATCATCATAATGGATTTAGCTAAGAGCTGGATCTGGCTCGTATACAAGAGTAAATGTTTATCATAACTGTACAAGTCAGCTATGCCTGGTCACTGAATGAATGTCTACCTCATTTGGTTCTTGTTGTGTGATAATGGTGACAAGAACTGAACGAGATGGACAGGGAAAATTCTAAAGAAATTCAAATGGATGAAGCAAAGCTTTTCTTGGTGTGGAGGGGCAAAAAGAAAAACAATTGGATAAAACTGAAGCAAGTACGGAACAAATATAGCAAAACTTCAAAAATATTTAATTGCTTGAGACTAATTAAGATTCAGAGTTATTAGAAGATGTTGGGAAATATTTTAAAACCAAACAACCAGGGGTTACAATATTTCATATTCACAAGGAAGCCATAATTGCTAAGGTAGGGCAAATCTATCTCCAGAAGAGAATGTTATAATGTTATAATAAAGTTATCAAAAAATAAATGCAAGGAAGAAAATTATTTCAATTAATGCCTAATACACACACACACAATATATATATATAAATTAGAAAAAAACACCTTTTATCAATTCAATAATGAAAAATTAAATTTTTGATGCAATTTAATTTTTCATTATTGAATTGATAAAAGGTGTTTTTTTTCTAATTTTTATATATATTATATTTTATATTTTGTGAAATTTTATTTAGTATTTCTAAATTGAATTTTTCCCTGTAAGTTTGGAATAAGATTCCCTCATATTATATATATATATATATATATATATATAATATATATATATATATATTATATATATATACATACATACATATATATATATAAAATTGTTTCCTGAATAAGAGTAGGATGGAGGAAGTTCAGAGAGCTTTTACCTCTGTTGACAACTAAAGGTCCCTCTCTCCAAGTGAAGGGAAGATTCTATGATGCATGTGTATGAAGTGCAATGCTGCATGGTAGTGAGACATGAGCTCTGAATGCGAAGGACATGTGTAGGCTTGCAAGAAATGAAGCTAGTATGTTCCACTGGATGTGTAATGTCAGTGTGCATGTGCAACAGAGCATTGTGTATTGAGAGAGGAGCTGAGCATAAGAGGAAACAGATGCAGTGTACAAGAGGAGACTGCGCTGATTTGGTCATGTGATGCGGATGAATGAGATGGTTACATAAAGTGGCGATCACTTAAAAGTGGAGGTGGGTCATGGGAGAGGGAGGCCCAGGAAGACACGGGTCGAAGTACTGAAGGCTGATCTCAAAACATTGAACCTTAAAATGGAAATGACAGAGGACCGAGATATGTGGCACATTGCTGTACTCGAGAAGACCCGACCACCACAACAGTATTAATGTCCTAAACCCAAAGTGTCATGTAAAAAGTAATTGTTTGGTTCTGGTGCCATGTAAAAAGCACCTAGTACACTGTCAGGAGTGGTTGGCATTAGGAAGGGCATCCAGCCATAGGAACCAGGTGTAAACAGACTATGGAGCCAAGTGCAGTCCTGTCCAACCCATGCCAGCATGGAAAAAAGACGTTAAATGTTGATGATGATTATCATCATGATCATGTACAGAAGACATAATTATACGTATTTCTATTTTCTTCTGAATTTTTCTGTGAGTCATGGCAATCACCATAGTAACCACAACAGTGATCAAAGAATTACACAGTAAACCTACGAGATTGTTCATTGATTGATTCCAATAATAGAACTGACTTGAGGAAATTTCTCAATGAATAATGAGAAAAGTTGGCAAAATTATCTCTCTTAGTCATATACACATGTGCATGCGCGCACACACACACACACATGTAGGAAAACAAACTGTAATATTAAAAGTACTTGTTTTAACCCACAGAAAGAATTAAGAAAGACAGATGCATTGATAAACAAAACGGACTAGAAAGCCCAAGGAATGGATGAAGATATTCTTTGAGAAAAGAGAAACAGTCTAAACAGTGATGTCAGTATAACAAAACTAATGCTCTATTTCTTTTTTTGTTTCTTTTTTCTCTCTCTCACATACAGACAGACACACACCAATATAATTATATTGTAGTTAAGATACTCGTACCGGTGACACGTTAAAAGCACCGTTCGAACGTGGCAGATGCCAGCGCCACCTGACTGGCGTCTGTGTTGGTGACACGTAAAAGCATCAACCGATCGTAGCCGTTAAAAGCACCGTCCGAACGTGGCAGATGCCGGCGTCGCCTGACTGGCATCCGTGTTGGTGACACATAAAAGCACCAACCAATCGTAGCCGTTTGTCAGCCTCCTCTGGCCCCTGTGCCGGTGTCATGTAAAAAGCACCCACTACACTCATAGAGTGGTTGGCATTAGGAAGGGCATCCAGCTGTAGAAACACTGTCAGATCAGACTGGAGCCTGGTGCAGCCTCCTGGTTTCCCAGACCCTGGTCGAACCGTCCAACCCATGCTAGCATGGAAAACGGACGTTAAACGATGATGATGATGATGTACAGATTCAATCCTGTTAACTAGAGGAGATTTGTGAAATCAAGCAGTAGAGTAATCAGGCCCAAGAAATTACTTGTTTGTGTTCATCCCACAACAGCAGCAGACATACAGTAACCTTAACAAAGAGGGACCAAGAGCATGAAATGTGTAGTTTTAGTAGAAGTTAGCCCAACAGGTCAGCTGGAGCAACACCTCACAAGTGGAGGGAAAACCAGCTTTTGAGTGTAGCTAAAAATCTTGATTAGTTTTAGACAGCAATAGGTTGTTAGTGAAAATAATGAAGAAAATTAAACGAAAAATATAACTTAACAGTGACATCACAAGAAAGGCAATAAAAAATAAATCATAATTGAACGAGACAAGCAAAAGATAACAAAAAAAACAAAAAAATACGCAAATAACTGAAAGTAAAAGAAACAAACAATAAAAGCTTCCATCGGAATATTTATGAAGGAAGAAATATACCGAGAGAAAAGATAATGTTAGCCATGATTACAGAGAGGCTCAGAACAGCAGAGATAACAGAAAAACTTAGAAACAAGATGCAGCAGCTGAGGAGATAATAATGTGGACTTTAAACACTGCATTTACACAGTTTTACTGAAATGTAATAAAGATTATATCAACGTAAAGCATCATCTTTATATATATATATATATATATATATATATATATATATCGTTTGTAAAACACATAAATCCAAAAGAAGAAGCACACTCTAAGATGTAGAGCAGCATATATTAAAAATGGGGAAGGCCAGTTTATGGGGTTACCTTAGGTTTCCCGCCCACAAAGGGGGTTTAGCTTTATAGTGTATCGTCACATCCCAAAAACCTGTAGGCCCATGACCTTTTAAAAATATGGAGGGGGAAATCTCTTTCTCTCTATGTTTCGGCTACTCCACTAAGAATATACCCTCCATATTTTTAAGAGGTCGTGGGCCAACAGGCTTTTGAGATCTGATGATATGCCATAAAGCTAAACCCTTTATGGATGGGAAACCTAAGGCAATCCCATAAACCAGCCTTCCCCATTTTTAATATATATATATGTAGTAGAATAAGAAACTGAAAGTCCTTCGTACAATATTATATATTTGAAAAAATGAATAGAAATAGTTATTTTTGACAATTTTTCCACTTTAATAATCATATGGGTTATAAATTATTAGGTGTTTATAAATTGGCCATCCTGACAGATTAAGACGATTTGTAAAACACCTAATGATTATAAATAACTGCTTATTAAAGTGGAAAAATTATCAGAAAAACCATTTTTATTCTTTTTTTAAATACACACACAAACATACACACGTAATTTCACACTATACACAGCAGATAAAGCAAAACAAAAATATTGCAAATAAAATTTTCATCCACAAAAAAAAAAGAAAAAAATGCTGTTTGTTTACGGAATCAATTGCTAAATCAGAGAATTTGAAACTGTTCCTTTTTGGTGGTAAAATGTGAAAACATACCCATCACTGAATGACCTCCCCCTCCATCCACACACACACACACAAAATATGCTTTTGCATTTATATGACGTTAACTATGTCAATGAAATTTCATAATGAATGTGTGGGCAGGCCCCTTATTGCTATTCATTTCAGCTGAACTCACAATCAGAAACAAAGTACCAGATGACACAGGCTGACCAATCATAACCAAAGCATCCAGTCTAAATCCCAATATCGCTTTCATTTCCTTAAAACTAGCAATAAAAGGAAGCTAATCTAATCTCCATCGACCAAGGAAATGAATACAACTTATGCCGGACTCATCTTAGTTTAACCTTTGTTTGTCTTTAATAAAATAAAATACTTTTGTCCTCAAAACCTTTTACAAATAAACTTGGCATTTACACTACCATGCAAGGACACAGTCCAGCAAAGCACATATATATATATCACAAGAAAATTTTATATAGAGTTACCCAAGGTTTCACGCCCACAGAGGCTAAGCCTTGGGGGCAGCTCTATATCCACAAGGTTTTGGCTTTGTGGATGCAAAACCTTGGGTAAACTCTATATAAAATATTGTTGTAATAATTACTTCTCTAGTTTTTAGTGTGCTTTTTCTGATATGTTTTTTGTTTTATTAACCATATATATATATACATACATACACACACACTAATATCGAACTGTTAGAATGAGTGCTCAACACCACACTGATGGATATTCTTTATTTAGCAATTTAAAAAGGTAACCAATAGTTTTGTGTGAACAGATCTTCACAATTGTTGAAGCATGCCATAATGAAGTGTTGGCATTCGTTTCCATTTTAGATGATAATTAAGGAATTAATCTATGGCGAATGCAATTTCTTGCAAAAATCCAGGGCTAAGTGAGATAACAAGAGATTCTTATAAGTTACCTCCTATGATCAATATATTTATTTCAAAATTCCATTGGATCACATGCAAGCTTTTACATATATATATATATATAAACAATAATTACTAAGATATATGAAAATATTTCTTTTTAATAATTATAACAAGCACGCAAGGCTAGTGAATTGGATAGGGGTTTAACCAATTATATGAACCCAACTCCCCACACACACAGTGCTTGACCTGTATTTTATTAATTCCTAAGGATAAATGGCAAACTGACCTGAACAGGGTATATAATCCCCATCATCATCATCGTTTAACATCTGCCTTCCATGCTGGCATGAGCAGGACGGTTTGAAAGGAGCTGGCCAGGCAGAAGCCTGCACCAGAATTCTGATATGAATACAGAATGTAAAAAGAAATACCACCAGGTATCTCATCTGATGCTCTCAAAATATTTATTTGTCATAGCCAGACTGGAGCCACACAAACTGAACAATATTATTCCAATTCCAAACTCATCCAACAGGAATGGTGAAAAGTGAAAAGGAATTTATGCAATATGGGACATGAAATAATGAAGCTGTCCAAGGATGATGCTATTACGAGGGAGCAATAAATTCCTATGAAAATACCCATATCTCAAAGTTCTTATTTTCTGACCAATTCTAAATAACATATGCATCTTTATGCCTATGTTATAATTGCAATTGCACTTTAGCATATGTTTGTGTGTGTGCATTTGGATATATTAATCCTTTCGTTACCAACTCGGCTGAAACTGGCTCTGGCTCTGTAGTACAAATGTTTTGTTTTCATGAGTTTTGAATCAAAATTTTCCACCTAACCTTAGTCACAATTTATGTTCCTAACACTAGCTGAATGATAACTAAGTTATTTTACTAAATTCTTTGTTATATTTAAAGTAAGTGAAAGAAACACAGAGCATCTCAAAATAAATACAGTAATGAAAGGTTTAATAAGGAAAAAATACAAACTGACAGAAAATAGCCTGATAACCTCTGATCGAGTTTAAACCAGATTAAATTATGAACCATTCTATCATAGAGATGCTTTTGTGACTGGCTTAAAATTAAAACTACAACTGTTATTTGGCAAAAGAATAGTTTATAACATATTAGATCTCTCTCTCTCTCTCTCTTTCCAATCATCTCGCTTTATCATATAACTCAACTAGTGTAGGATTTGTCCAACCAACCCTAAGTAGTTCCAGAGAGGCATCAATCATGATTTGCAGGGAGGTTTTTGCATACTTTTTTTTATTTCAAGCAGTACTGATTTTTTATAAACATACATAGACATGTACATACATACATACATGCACAATTATGTGTGTGTGTGTGTGTGTGTGTGTGTGTGTCTATATATATATATATATATATATATATATATATATATATATATATATATAAATATAAGGTCAGGCGGGGTGTGAAGTTGGGGCATTTCCAGAGAAGCACTCAACCTGAATACTGGGCTATCAACACAGTTGGGTTCCAGGCCAAAGTTGGAATTCTACAGGTGTAGAAAATTCAAGTTTCATGACGATTATACTGTCAAATGGGCTTGGCAAAGAATAAATAATCCAATGAAAAGAAGAAGACAATGAAAATGCTTTGACACATCTTCAATAGAAGTTGTAATTGTTTCCGTATCATCTCTATTTGCAACGTCAGTTTACACAAAAATTCTTAGAGAGACACTTCATCAGACATGTATCGAAAGTGTGTTTTTACCTTGGCATTGCAAATAGAGATGGTATGGAAACAATTGTAACTTATGTTAAAGGTGTGTTAAAGAATTTTCCTTGTCTTCTTCTTTTCATTGTATATGTGTGTGTGTGTGTAAACATTAGATTACCTAAAATATGTTGGGTGACATACTTTAACTTCTAACAGCAAATTCATGGCAGTTACTATGGAGAAAAAATTCTCTTATTGTAAAAGGTGTATAAACACCATATCTGCCCCGTGCTTCCCATATCAGATTCTAAGGCAGCTGTCCCTAGCTCTTTAGCTGTTTTACACACACACACACACACATACATACATATATATATATATATGTATATATATATATGTATATAAAAATTTTGCAATTAAGGACAACTACTTAATAAGGAAAACTTAACAAGAAATTGTCAGGTAGATAGCGTAAAAACCTCATAAGAGAAAAAATTTCGAAAATAATTATTTCTTATTGAACATATTAATTTATATATAGAGGGCATAATTATACATACATGCCAGGAGGCATTATATATACCTGCCAAACGCTAAGAGGGACAATCAGTCATTTCTACCAAAAATATTACTAATCCCACCGAATGCAACTTTTCAAAGTAAGACATTTAAAAATATATAGGCCTGTATCACAGTGATTTCATACTTACGTAATCATCAGCAGGCCTGAATGTATTATAAATAAACAACGACCTTGCCTCGCTTAAGCCGAACAGCTAACTGATCAACATCAACGAAGCACATGGGTGAGTTTATATATATTACATCCGGGTGAATGGCAAACTTTTACAAAATTGCATTTCGGGAGAGGAAAAGTTTTTTCGGAATAAAAATTTTGCAATTAAGGACAACTACTTAATAAGGAAAACTTAACAAGAAATTGTCAGGTAGATAGCGTAAAAACCTCATAAGAGAAAAAATTTCGAAAATAATTATTTCTTATTGAACATATTAATTTATATATAGAGGGCATAATTATACATACATGCCAGGAGGCATTATATATACCTGCCAAACGCTAAGAGGGACAATCAGTCATTTCTACCAAAATTCTACCGGATGTAATATATATAAACTCACCCATGTGCTTCGTTGATGTTGATCAGTTAGCTGTTCGGCTTAAGCGAGGCAAGGTCGTTGTTTATTTATAATACATTCAGGCCTGCTGATGATTACGTAAGTATGAAATCACTGTGATACAGGCCTATATATTTTTAAATGTCTTACTTTGAAAAGTTGCATTCGGTGGGATTAGTAATATTTTTGGTAGAAATGACTGATTGTCCCTCTTAGCGTTTGGCAGGTATATATAATGCCTCCTGGCATGTATGTATAATTATGCCCTCTATATATAAATTAATATGTTCAATAAGAAATAATTATTTTCGAAATTTTTTCTCTTATGAGGTTTTTACGCTATCTACCTGACAATTTCTTGTTAAGTTTTCCTTATTAAGTAGTTGTCCTTAATTGCAAAATTTTTATTCCGAAAAAACTTTTCCTCTCCCGAAATGCAATTTTGTAAAAGTTTGCCATTCACCCGGATATAATATATATAAACTCACCCATGTGCTTCGTTGATGTGATCAGTTAGCTGTTCGGCTTAAGCGAGGCAAGGTCGTTGTTTATTATAATACATTCAGGCCTGCTGATGATTACGTAAGTATGAAATCACTGTGATACAGGCCTATATATTTTTAAATGTCTTACTTTGAAAAGTTGCATTCGGTGGGATTAGTAATATTTTTGGTAGAAATGACTGATTGTCCCTCTTAGCGTTTGGCAGGTATATATAATGCCTCCTGGCATGTATGTATAATTATGCCCTCTATATATAAATTAATATGTTCAATAAGAAATAATTATTTTCGAAATTTTTTCTCTTATGAGGTTTTTACGCTATCTACCTGACAATTTCTTGTTAAGTTTTCCTTATTAAGTAGTTGTCCTTAATTGCAAAATTTTTATTCCGAAAAAACTTTTCCTCTCCCGAAATGCAATTTTGTAAAAGTTTGCCATTCACCCGGATGTAATATATATAAACTCACCCATGTGCTTCGTTGATGTTGATCAGTTAGCTGTTCGGCTTAAGCGAGGCAAGGTCGTTGTTTATTTAAAATACATTCAGGCCTGCTGATGATTACGTAAGTATGAAATCACTGTGATACAGGCCTATATATTTTTAAATGTCTTACTTTGAAAAGTTGCATTCGGTGGGATTAGTAATATTTTTGGTAGAAATGACTGATTGTCCCTCTTAGCGTTTGGCAGGTATATATAATGCCTCCTGGCATGTATGTATAATTATGCCCTCTATATATAAAATATATATGTATATATATATATCAAACAGGACTATGTTTAAGTCCGGTCTTTTTATTAAAGATTTTTTCCCTCGTTTCCTTATTTTCTGACTTTACATCAAAAACATTTGTAAATACATTGGACCATTAATATTTCTGGGACTTTATACTCAAATAGTTTGCAGAGGGTTAACAAAGGATCATGGAAAGACTTTTACAACTGACCAAATTACCAACAACAACAGAGCTATGGCAATCTCAAAGAACAGCACAAACTATATCATTATTAGCATTCCTGTATTCTGACGATGAGTCTAACTGTTAGCTTTCAAATTGTTAATGGATTTAGGAATGCCACTGGACCAAACTAATCACCACAACAAACCAACAAGGAAATAAGAAAAATCCTGAAGGAAAAAAGATCTAACTTAAATCTACTCATGGCTTCTATATACCATGTGAAAGAAGAGCAGTTTCAATTTAAACAAATATATATATATATATATATATATATATATATATGCATATGTATATATGCACCCACAGACACACATGCAACCGAAAATGGAATTAATGACATTCTTTACTTAAAATCACTACAATTGTTCTGGAGAATTTTTGCACCTGAAGTTCATGTGTGAAATGTTGTACAGTCATTATATTACGTTCCTCAATGGATACTATGGAATCCCTGATTTATATCCAGCAGCCTGTGCACTTCTACTGTATGATGACATCAGGTAGCCAATAACTGCGGATGAGCTTTGCTCAGCATTCTACAAGGTTTTTACCCAAATCTCACTTAACTCTGCACATATGGGGATAGGGGGATCACAGCCACGACATGCAACACTCACATGTAAAACTTAACTATGTTCTAAATACTGGTGTGGATTTATCAGACAAGTGAGGCAGAACAAAAGACAAAATGCTCCTACCTGGTCAACACCGATTTTCCGGCAAGCTTCTAAGAAATGCTCCACATTCCTGCGACACTTTGCCATCGTGAGTTGAGGCTGCAGAAAAAAACAAGATTTAGTGTTGAAGACAAAGAGAGAGAAGTTCTTTAAGCAACATAAACAAAAACAGTAAGTGGACATATGTATGTGTCTGAGAGAGAAGGGATTAACATGTATGTGTGTGATAGAGAAGGGATTAATATATGAATGCATGTGAGAGAGAAGGGATTAGGAAAATGTGGTTGCGTATAATCATATAAACTTGTGAGCATGTGTGAATTGAGCAAACACCTCTTGTGTCCATCTGCTATGTTCCTGCCTTTAGGCTTTCACTTCATACACACCAGCTCAATTTCATTTGTTCTTAGTCGAAAGACACCTGTTGTTATTTCTTGTTGTTTGTATTCGTAATTCTGTACCATGTTCTGTACCATAGCCATCTGGTTCGCCAGTCCTCAGTCAAATTGTCCAACCCATGCTAGCATGGAAAGTGGACATTAAATGATGATGAGATAAATATGTATGTACGTATGTATGTATATTTACAGGTATTCTCTGGCTCTTATGGTTAACACCCTTATCCACCCTTAAAGCATTAAAATGGTTTGTTCAAGGCTCCCAGATGTTGTATCATTGACTGAAGAAGGCTCAGAGGCACCCACAGCAGTAGGTTATAGCAAAAACTTAGTCCAGAATCGGTATCGTAATTCATTTTATTGATTTCAGTCAAAGGAGTGCAACAAATGCTGCAGCACTATTTCAAGAGTTTTTAATTGATTATCTCGACTTCAATACATCGTTGATTATTTTATTGATCACGTTAGAAACGAAAACCAAGTTGACCTTTTCTTGCATAGAGGGAGATAACCTGATGAACCCTAGCTACTGAAAAGTGTTTGGTTTAATGTGGTAGCGACAGGGGAAGAAAATATTCACATTACTATGCATGGATCATTGTTAATGGACAGGTGTTTCAAAATAATTGACAATTTAGGAAGATTCAGTAAAATATTTTCACCTTTTAGTATTTTAAACTAACAATTAGAATTTAACAGAGATCTTAGATAAAAGAAAAAAAGAGAAAAACATCAGTAGTTTGTGACTATTAAAAAAACATTTCATCTAATCACATAATGAAAGGTATGTACTATAAGCACTTGGGATTGTTTACAATTAAATCGCTGGCTTGAACTACAACAAAGATGGTGTTGTATCTGCCTAGCAAAGCTGGCTGTAAGTGATTCATCCTTGAGCAGGTAAATATATATATTAGAAAGAGAGGATCTTTTCGGTGTGGCTGCCAGCGTCAATTCTGTTTGAATTGATTTCATATTCAACGTAATAACACACTTTTATAAGCTAATGAAGGACATGAAAATCATTTCCACTATAAATCAATAAATAAAGAATTATTTGCAATGAAAGTTTGAAAATTTGAGCTAATTTTAGCCAATCCTAAGTCATAGACACATTTATGCCTGGTTCCATAGTAACAAGCAGACCATGATAACTCTCTTGTCTGCGAGAAAGCATGTGCCGGTTTCCTTAGTAACAAGCAGCATAATCTACCTTACTTTCTCTTTGGAAGATGGAACTAATAACTACTAATATGTTTTACTAAGGGTAATTCTTGGAGTGGGCCCGTGGTTGCAGTTAGGCCCATGGCTGCAGTGTGGACCCGTGGCTGCAGTGTGGGCCCGTGGCTGCAGTGTGGGCCCGTGGCTGCAGTGTGGACCAGCAGTTGTGTCGATAAGCAATTCTTTGACTATCAACTGTCAAGGTGTGTTTATAAGCAGAACATCTCAGATATGGAAGAAGCACACACTCATTGTAAAGAATAGCAGCACCAAATTACAGGTGAAATATTTTCTGGTCCTTACAGGTGAAATATTAGTTTTGGGGAGAAAGTGTCAGGAGAGATGATTGGAGACTGTGAGTAGCAACTAATGTTTGGTCTAACAAAGTTTGAATTGTAATTTATCAGTGATAGATGATGCGGAAGATAAAGATGATATCTTTTGATTATGATGTGCGATTGTACGTTTGTTATGTAGCCTTGGGTATCATGTTCTCAGTACAGAATGTATATGAGGGGTTTGGTCATGAATGTCAGTTTGATATGCAGGGTAAAGGCAGCATGAAGATGGTACCTGTATACAGAAGGCTAAGGATGGGTGCAAGCATCTCTGTAGAAAAGGAAAGAAAACCCAAGCACACTGATATAAACACAGTGACACAGATATGAACTCTGATGTAACAGCATAAACTCCGCAGTTGAATACTTACTACTGCTGGGGAAGGTACATGAATGGTGGCTACAGCTCTCGGACGAATCTGATTGACTAAGTGACAAAGTACAACTCCATCCCTTAATGCCTCAGGTAAATTGTCTGGTAACGTCACCTTTAATCGGGCTTGGATAGTCTACAAAAATGACAGAACAGAAGAAAAGAAAATGAAAAAAATATAATCATTGAATACTTTTGAGAAATAGACTTGTGTGTCTCAGGAAATGTTAATATAATAGTATATGTAGGTTGTTGAAGCTGTTTAGCCCTAGTCCCAAGGTCAAACAAGGGCCTGAGAGTAACACACCTAGAAGACAATTGGAGATCAAACTGATTGAAATGCATGACATATTCTTTTCTACTCTAGACACAAGGCCTGGAATTTTGGGGGAGGGGTGGCAGTCGATTAGATCAACCCCAGTATGCAACTGGTGCTTAATTTATTGACCCTGAAATGATGAAAGGCAAAGTCAACCTTGGCAGAATTTGAACTCAAAATATAAAGACAGATGAAATACCGTTAAGCATTTCGTCTGGCGTGCTAATGTTTCTGCCAGCTTGCCACCTTTTGTGTCACAGACATATCGTGAGTGTATATATATATACACACACATTCACACCAACAATGAGGTTAATAGTGGAAAGTTATAATATTGGTTTCAAACTTTGGCACAAGGCCAGCAATTTCAGAGGAGAAGGTAAGTTGATTGCATCATCCCCAGTGTTCAACTGGTATTTCTTTTACTGACCCCGAGAGGATGAAAGGCAATGTCAGCCTCAACAGAATTTGAACTCAGAATGTAAAGATGGACAAACTGTTGCTAAGCATCTTGCCCAGTGTGTTAACGATTCAGGCAGCTCGCTACCTTGTAATGAGGACATAATATTGCAAATATAGACTATTAATGAGTTTGGAAATCTCTATGGCAACTCATTTCAGGCATTTCATTCAAATCCAGTCAGGAAGCATGTCTGTATCAAAGAAAAGGCAGTGATTGGAGATGGAATCTTTGGTTCCAGGCCTAATTCCATCCAGTCCTGTAAGTATGATGATAACTGTGGAAGCCCCATGGCCATCACCATCAATTTTACATACATTTGGGCTTTTCCTCAGCTGGCATAGCATGTGTTGGACTGGTTGTTATGGTTTCTGTTACCTAGCAACAAAAGAAACCAACCTATTATAATGCCCTAGAGAAGGTGGACTAAAATGTCCCTTCTGTTCTGCATTAGTCATTGCCCCCTTGGATGGGTAACCAGCTAGGTTCCATTTTTGGCTGTCTAACCTTCTTATCACCAAGAATAAGACAGCCACATGGTGATCAGAGAACTGAAATCATCATCATGGTGCCCTTTTATGTGCCACTGGCACGGAAGCCGGTTAGCCGCTCTGTCAACGATCACCTTCGTATGGTGCTCTTAATATCAATAATTCATTGCATATATTTAGTCTAAATCTAGTCAGGAAGTATGTAGATATTCAGGAACTGGTCATTCTTTTACTGGTCGCGACAGGTTTTGAGGATGAGCTTCACAGACCACAATGAAATAATCTTAATAATAAATGGATTTTCAGATGAGAACAAGACAAAAGTCTTCAGCCAAATGTCTGGAAAACCTGGCAATAGAATTTCTTATGGAAGGAAATCATAACCAAACAATAATGGTTTACAAATGAGTCTGGCAAGGACCACTACTCAAGTAGGGGAAGGACCATTTTATAATTAGTTTCACAACTTACATTCCGTAAACTTTCAACTTGTTGAATTTCTCCTCGAGCCTGATCATGGTGCCTTCGAATTGTAAAGTTTGGGTCACTGTCTTTCAAGTCCTCAAGTAATTTCAGCGCATTCGCTGACAATACTGTAAACAGAAGCAAGTTAAATATTAATGCTTATCTGCAGTGTCATGCAACTGGTGCTGCACTTGGTGCAACAGAGTTGGAGAGAGGAAATCAAACGACATTAAAGAATCGAGAATAAAGAACAAAAATCAAATAATTAATTTAACAGGGAACAGTCCCGCTATTAAGGTATCAGTAAAAATTTTAGATGGTAAATATACAAAACAAAACATGTATATGCATGTATGTGCACAGACACACAGACATACAAAAGAAATGAAGTCGAAAATGCTCAGAGAATATATCAGGATTAAATAGAATTTAATTATATTTTAAAACATAGGAATGCACTTGACAGGTTTCATATTAGACTTTTGAAAGTGTAGAGTGTATGGAGCTGTTTCGCGAATTATGTCTATTATGATATGCATAAGATCTGGTCATCAAATCTAAGTAGAGATTTCAAACTCAAAATCTTCAAAGCCACAGTCGAACCAATTCTACTATATAGCTCAAAAACCTGGATGTTATCAAAGAAGCTTGAGAGGCAGTTGGACGGAACTTACACTTGCCTCCTTATGAGAGCTCAAAATCTCTCGTGATGGCATCATCCAACCAAAGTACAAATATATGGGAAACTACCACCTGTATCGTCTCTTGTGACAGGTAGAAGAGTCCAGTTTGCTGGACATTGTTGTAGAGCTGAAAACGAGGCAATTTCTACTCTTCTCCTCTGGAAGCCATTTACTCGCGATACCAGAGGACGCACACTCTCCTACCCTGATGTAATCTCCAGGGATACAGGCATCCAGCAACAGGACCTCTGTAATGCTAAGATGGACCGTGAGGTCTGGCGTAGCATGATAAATTCCATTGTCTCGACCACGGTCGAACAATGATGATGATTATGTCTATTCTAACTTGTAATAAAAATAGTTTGTTTTTAAAGTAGGAATGTAGCTCAGAATGCTATCCATTAATGTACAAATTGATTGGTCAACATTTATGTATTAGACTCGTGTGACAGTCGTGTTGTGTGTGTGTTTGTTTCTTTTCAGCTCTGTCAGTCCTTTGCACAGTTATTTCTAATATAGGCATAAAAGGACTGAAATTGAGAGGGGAGGTGTTAGTTGAGAAAATCAACCCCAGTATTTGACCAGTACATTATTCTGTTGCCCCTGGAGGAATGGAAAGCAAAGTAGACCTCAGTGGGATTTGAACATGCAACATACAAAAGCCTGGAAGAGGTACTGCAAGGTTTTTTTTTTTCTTCTGGTCCTCTAAGTATCTTAAACATAAACAAAATGCCAAGAGTTTAGTGGCGGAAATGGTCAATTATACCAACCCTTGATTGGTCCTTTATCAACCTAGAAGGATTTGAAAGAGTGGGGACAAATACCATGAGGCATTTTTCTAAGGTTTCCACCACAACAATAATAATAATAATAATAATAATAATAATAATAATAATAATATCACCATCATTATTATTACATTCATGAAAAGTTTCAGCTTTATTTTGCTGGTATGATGGAAAATGTCAGCTGCCCATAGGAAGCAGACTATGGTGACACTAGTTTATTGATCATGCTTCAAAAACTCTGTGGAAGACTCTTGTAGTTCTAAGTTCTAAGCAATGATGATTTTTGTAGGTGTTCTATCTTTACATTCGTTCGTTATAATTATCATTTCAAATTTTATTTTGCTATTCAATATAAATATATACAAGAGATTTGAATTACGTTGAAATATGTCAATGAAACAAAGAAAACAAATCTACATGAGAGAGAGAGAGAGAGAGAGAAAGAAAGAGAGAGAGAGCAATTAGAAGATTACAAAAAAATTAAAAATCAGACTACTAGAAGCCATACATGCTAAATGGCAGTATAAAGCCAATCTCTGTTGAAAGCCAATCCAACAATAAACAGGTTAGAAACAACAATTTCTTTGATTCGTTTACAAAGAATTACAATAAAAAAAAAACAATAAGAATCTACTTGGAGACTGCAGGCATTATTAATCAGTTTATAAAAAGGTCATCTTTGACCAACTACCACATAGACAAGAGTCAGTTGAGAGATGCTTTTCCTTTTTTTTTTGTGTTGTAGAATTACCTGGACTCACCCAAGTATATTACTGGTACTGTAATGAAATCAACTGAGCTAAAAACATTGCGACAGTTGTTATTGTTAGTGATACAAACAACGGTTGGTTTACAATAGTTATTGCGGTGATAGGATTAATATAACCAGACATTAGCACATAGCATACAACATAGATTTTGGGGACAACACATAACCCTGTCCCCTATCCCAGACATGCATGCACACACACAAACACACACAAATATCTAGTCTCTCACGATTCATCTGCAAAATCCTCCTACAATCAACAACATCATGTGCAAACAATTCTTGGGTTAAATTTTAACAAAAAAACCTTGATTTTAATCAAGGTTTCAAAACTCTGATTTCTTACCTTCAGAGTCCTCTACAAAGACACACACACACACAAAGGATTGTTTATACAACTGGAAGACATAAAACTAAACAGAGTGCTCATATCTCTGGAACCAGATCAGTGAATGAAAGAACAAGAGTTTCAAGCTAATATACTCTCATCAAAATTTGAAACTCTCAATATATGATGATATGTCGACATAAGACAGCACAAGAGTCACTGGACACTGATAACAAGGCTGGACATATTAAAAAATTACTATTTTTTAAATTTCACAACGAGAGATATTCAGCAACAGTACTTTGTAGTAAAGATTCTTTGCCAACATAACATGGCAGTCCTGGCTTAGGACGAATGTTGCTGTAATAGTAATTTTTTAATTTATAGATCAGTGACAAGTTGTCACTTTGAAAACTATATATTTCAAACAGGAATTTGGCAGCATCACCTCTAGCCGAACTATTATTCTGTGTTGATGAAGGGAAGTAACCCGGAAACCGTGATACACAGATATTGTTTCGAGCTAAGTGGGGGTGCTAGATTCCCTTGTTCGAAAATATATCATCACTGCTTTAACATCCAGTTTGTCATGCTTGCATGGTGTTTTATTGAAGCAGATTTTCCATGAACAGATGCCCTCCCTTGTTACTAACCCTTACCTATTTGCAAGCAAAGTAATATTTCCCCACACCTAGATATGTCCTCACAGAATGCTTGCATGACGATAACACTCAAAAATTCTCATGTGATGCAAAGACAAGGAGATGTACATAATGGGCTTTTCAAATCCACTTGAAGCACGCACACAAAGCTATAAATGATAGCATGAGTTAAACATGGACAGAGGATGCTGAAGGCTGCCCCAGGGAAACCTTTAATCTTCCCTATCCAAAAGAGATTTTCAACGCATGCTATTAAGGAATTATTTCACATTCTCTCAAAAGTTTATAAAATTTTTGGTGACAGTATACACATAAAGATATATAGACATATATCATCTTATTCCTGTCCTCTATGTTGTCATTTCATTAATCTATACCCTTCTCATTTTCTCTATTTATCTCCGAAGACAGAATACCCTATACTTTGGGGATATCCCAGAAACAGCTGTAAGACTTAGAATTTTTTTCCAATACAAATAACGTATACAACTTGAGATGTTTGCCTTGCCTTAACGTCTGTTAACGCCCTCTTTCACGATTATATATCTGCTGCACAGGAAATCTGCAATGGCTCCATAACTACCATCTCAGCTATAACCATGGAGCCCTACTAATTTGTTACAGCACTTACCTAGCATACCTAGTTGTTTAGATCACTTGTGAACTAAATCCCCATTCTTTGTAGATATATATACACACATACACACACACAGACACATACACACATAAGTATGCATGTGTGAGATGGATAGAAACCAATGTAACATCTAGTCTGCTTATACTTCAATTTACATACCTGAGAGAGACAGAGAGAGAGAGAGAGAGAAATGATCGTGACATGCAAGAAGAGATCCATTCCCCCCTTATCACACCTTCCTTTGCAACATTCAAAACAATTACGAAAGCAACAACAGAAAGCTATTGAAAATCACACACACACACACACACAGGGCTGAGCAGCTGAATTGAAACCACTTAATATTATGCCTTGATAACTAAGATAAGTTAAAAACTAATACTTTACATTTAACGCATCCAAGATATTAGCTTTTGGTTTTTTGTTCTAGAGCTACCGAATAACTGTGACAAAATATTTCTGGTAGAAACAGACCACACAGGACACATCCCTCATTACATCACAGTCCATACAGAGAACACAAAGGCAACACTTTACTACCATATATATATATATATATATATATATATATATATACGACGGGCTTTTTTCAGTTTCCGTCTACCAGATCCACTCACAAGGCTTTGGTTGGCTCAAGGCTGTAGAAGACACTTGCTCAAGGTGCCACGCAGTGAGATTGAACCCGGAACTATGTGGTTGGTAAGCAAGCTACTTACCACACAGCCACGTCTGTACATATTGAAGAAATTCATACTATCAACACCAGTGAGTACTGGAAACATCTTTGGTGAAGTTCTGATGCAATGATTACTAAACAAATGAAGTCTTTCCAAGACTCTGCCAACGTTGAAAATGTGTTTAACTTCCACTGTTTTTTTTTACAAATCTGCCCTTCCAACCCCACAGATCTGAATCCATGTGACTTTTGGATATGGCAGGGATGGCATCATTAAGAACAATGTATCATGGCAGTGCCAATAAATTCGAGTCTGCTAACGGGAAGGATTTCAGGTCTGTAAATATGAATGGGGGGAAAAGCAGGTATACCCATCCTTCCACATCTTAATTCAATTGATTGAAACTGTTGAGGAGATCATCATCATTTAACGCCTGTTTGCCAGGCTGTTTTGGGTTGTACAACTTGATAGGAGCTGGCAAGGCCCAGCGGCTGCACCAGGCTCCATTTGTTTGATTTCGCATGGTTTCTACAGTTGGATGCCTTTCTTAATACCAAACCTATTTCTTTACTACCCACAAAGGGCTAAACACAGAGGGGACAAACAAGGACAGACACACGGATTAAGTCAATTATATCGACCCCAGTGCGTAACTGCTACTTATTTAATTGACCAAAAAAGGATGAAAGGCAAAGTTGACCTCGGCGGAATTTGAACTCAGAATGTAGCAGCAGACGAAATACCGCTAAGCATTTTGCCCAGTGTGCTAACGATTCTGCCAGCTCGCCGCCAATGGTAAACCAACATACAAAGTTTCAGGTTTCTATCTTTTCACATCCCTTAGTTAGAGATTTTGAAACTTCTCAGCACAAAGTCACAATTTAGCTGCCCAACCCTTTGAGAGGGAGAGAGGGAGTATGTGTACACACACACACTGACGCATACAAACACAGTAATACCTACCAGATATTTTGAAAAAAAAAAAGGAAAATACCTAAACAAACAAGACAGGTGTACAGTTCCTCAAAAACAGAACTGGAAGGTAAAAGCAGACTCGGCATCGATGTGTGCTGTTGTTAATGTTAACAATGAAAACAATAACTACTTCTACTACTACTACTAATAATAATAATAGTAGCAATAACAAAGCAAGAAACATTTAAAGCAACACACACACACACACACACACACACTCAATCACTTGTAGCAGTCAAATCCGACAGAGGCAGACCACTCAGAATCCTGGTGCCATACAAGGACAACAATGATAGCCAGTATAATAATAATAATAATAATAAATGTGATGATGATGATGCCCGAATGCTGAGAAAGTCCAGCTGGACACGGTTGAAGACACACAGTGATGGTTGTTTTACAAAAGACAATACAGATAATAAAGGAATAAACAGAGGAATGCCTACCAATTTTTCGATTAAGGCCTGGTGTTACATAGACATATGGTAAAGAAGAAGAAAAAAAAACAAAAAGAGATACAAATATAGTAACACATGTAGGTGTATGTGTGTGGGTTTGTAGTAACAATATAATCAGTTATTAACAATACAGTACAGAGAACAAGGTGTGAGTAATGTATGAATAAGACAAAGAATCAGAGATTTGTATTATATACACACACGCATATATGTACATTCATACAGACATGGTCTGTAAACTTTCAGCTTGGTATAGGCATAGATACATAAATACACACATAAATGAACAAACAGTACAGCAACATGAAATGAGAGAGAGAGAGAGAGAGAGAGAGAGAATATAACAGTAAGAATCAGGTATAATGAAATGTCTAATCTCTCTCTCTCTCGTCTGATAACTAACTCTATTTACGAGGAATATTGTCCATCACAAGATATGACTATCCACAACTGAAACTATAACTTGTAGCTGTTGTTTTAGAGAAGGACCCAACTCAGAATATGACACATGAGATTTGAACTCCATATCTTGGTTTAACTATGAAGTAATGTGTAGGGACAGTTGTAATTTGTAGGGTAACTCGTGGCACTCCGTCAGTTACGATGACGAGGGTTCCAGTAGATCTGATCAACGGAACAGCCCGCTTGTGAAATTAACATGCAAGTGGCTGAGCACTCCACAGACACCGGTACCTTTAATGTAGTTCTCAGAGGGATTCAGTGTAACACAGAGTGTGACAAGGCTGGCCCTTTGAATAACTGATACAACAGAAACAGGAAGAAAGAATGAGAAAAAGTTGTGAAGGGGTACAGCTGGGTTCACCACCACCCCCTGCCGGAACCTCGTGCAGTTTTCGGTGTTATTGTTTAATATATATATATATATATATATATATATATATATTTGTGTGTATGAGAGAGAGAGAGAGAGAGAAACTACAGCAGGCTCCGTGCCTTTAAAAATCTCTTGGTGGTTACATTTTACACAAAACGTATCTTACCAATAAAACTTATTTGTTTCAGCAACCTATACATAGATATCGTTATACACGTCAGTGAGTATCTGTATACACATATTTGTATATATATGTGTGTGCGTGTATGATATTTTGATTGTTGACAAAGACAACTACAAATGTTTTAGAAGTGACAAAGTGTTTGTGTTGGTGCCACAATATTGCCCCTGGAGGACTGATTTCCCTGAAAACTGAGAATTACTCCAAAGTTAGATTAGAATGTCTCAAGAACCAAGTTGTGATTGACACTAGTGATACCTGGAGCACTAGGTTCAAACCCACTGGAAATTTCACAGGTGCTGGAATATAACTAGAAATAAAATGAAACTGACACAAATAGAAGAAAAGGGTTATGTGGGAGCAGATATGCCCTTCTGCAGAGGGAGCTAGTCAGGGAGTCATTAAAATTAGTTTTCTAATAACCATCAAGTTATGCACCACACAATCAATAAGTTATTTTATTGACCATGGAAGGAAGAAAAATAAAGTTGAGCCTAGGGAAATTTGAACTCAGAAACTATATGACTGTAGATAAATACCACTAGGCATTTAATCTGATACCCTACAACCCTTAATAATGGTTTCAAATTTTTGTCACAAGGGCAGCTTGTGGGAGGGGATTCAACCCCAGAGTGTAATTGGTACTTATTTAATCGACCCCAAAATGATGAAAGGCTAAGTTGACCATGGCAGAATTTGAACTCAGAATGTAGTGACAGGCAAAATACTGTTAAGCATTTCATCTAGCGTGCTAACGATTCTGCCAGCTCATCGCCTTTTTACAACCCTTAATAATAATTATTTTCTTTCCTACTATGGGTACAAGGCCTGAAATTTTGAGGGAGAAGCCCCAGTTCAAGCGTGCAGACGTTTTGGGCTCTGAAAGAATGAAAGGCAAAGTTGACCTTGGCAGAATTTGCACCCAAAACATGCAAAGCCAAAGAAAATGCATCTAATTATTTTGTCTAATGACTTTGCCAGTGGGTTGCCATTTTAATTGTTTCAAAATCTTGTGCAAAGCCAGCAATTTTTTTGAGTGGGGGGCTTGGGTGAGTCAACTACATCAACCTCTGGCTCTTCACTGGAAAATATTCTATCAACCCTGAAATGATGAAAGGGAATTGACTTCAATGAATTTGAGCCCAGAAAATAAAGAACCAGTCCAAAGGAACTCCCAAGGGAGCTGAACAGCTGAAGATCTTCAGAGAAGAAACTCCTCTTGGGCAAATATTTCGGGGCCTTAACTTCTTACACTCTAAGGGGGCTCAGGTTAAATCCAGGTCATGACCCTTGGGTGCCCTTCGGCTGACATTTTTTAGCCACTTCACAATCAAAGACTTGTGCAGTTAAATCACCTGGAGATTTTATTACCATTGTAACCAGAAGAAATGCCACAAAGCATTTTGCCAATTGTTTGAAAGCCAGCAATTTTAGAAGAGGGGAGAAAATTGATTACATCAACCCTAATACATCACTGGTACTTAATTCATCAACCTTGAATGGATGAAGGGGAAAGTAGACCTTGGCAGGATTTAAGCACCAAACGAAAAGAGCTGAAAAAAATACAGCAAGGTATTTTAGTCAGACAATCTAAGGGTTCTGCTAATCCCTTAATGGTTTCTTTTCTTACCAAAAGGGTATTGGTTCAGGCAATGTTTACAAGGACAAAAAAAATAGGGGGTTGCAGAGTCTGAAATGCAAACACAGAAAACAGAATAAACAACAACAAATATATATAATAACCCCAACAGGAGAAAGGGATTGCCTCCAAGGGGATCAATAATAATAATAACAACAATAATGATTTCAAATTTTGGCAGAAGGCCTGAAATTTTGGGGTAGGAGTTAAGTCAATTACATCGACCCAGGTGCTCAACTGGTACTTATTTTATCAACCCCAAAAGGATGAAAGGCAAAGTCAACCTCGGCAGAATTTGAACTCAGAATGGAAAGAACTGGAAGAAATGCTGCTAAGCACATTTTCACACCGTGCTAATGCTTCTGCCAGCTGGATGTCTTAATAACAACAACACTTTCAATGAAGACACAAGCCCAGAAAATTGGTGAGGGAAATAGCCGAAACCATTGATCTTCGTCTTTTGCTGGTATTTTATTTTATTGATGCCAAAAGGATGAATGGCTTAGTTGACCTCAGCGTGATTTGAACTCAGAATCAAACAAAGAAAATCATTAAAACTTTCATCTAAGTCAACTGAAAGAGAATACAGTCTGATCATGCATACACACACACACACACACACACACACACATACACATACACACAGTAACATGCAGATGTGATCACACACATACACACACACAGAAAAACAGTAATGTGCTGACTCTTAACCACACACACATACAAACACACACAGTAACAAAATCATGCTGAATGAAACCAAAAATATCATCCAAAACAAAGGAAAAAAAATTTAAATACTAACTAAAAAGCAAAAGTAAAAAAAAAGGGTTCACAAGAGTTGTGGGGAGGCACAGACTATATAAAGTAGCTGCATCTCTCCACCGACCCTTGTGTGAAGCAGTGGTTGTGAAAGTAGGAGAGGTGGGCAGCAAGCAGAGATAGGAACAACAACAATGTCAACAATGATTGTGATGATGATGATGTTGATGCTGGAGGTGATGGTGATGATGATGATGATTGCAGTGACATAACTGGAAATGAAAATATATATATGAAAGTGAAGAAGGTATTTTTTTTTTTTGGTGGGAGGGACAGAATGAAAATAATAAAGTGATTTGAATGAAAGAGAAGGAGTTTGGAAGAGGATTGAAAATGCTGAGCCATTCATGCATTTCTCAAGAACACCAGGAAAACAATGAGGGGAGAGATAAGTCACTCATCCAGGTGGAGGGGGGAGGGTTCTAATGAACTGGGACAATATAATATGTAGTTGAATGAACACTGGCTGAATATAACTGAAATACATAAGTAGTATTTTCAAAAGCTGAGATATCCACGAAGTACAGAGATACCTACTCTCTGCAAAGTACCACCGTTTGCCTTTGTTTTCCAGTTGTCTTTATAGACAGGTCCTTTAAAATATATTCAGTCCTTTAAACTTCCAGTTAATCAACATACATCAAATTTTTATAGGGACCCTTCTTTTCTTATATAGACCGCCCCCCAGGCACATGTGAACCACAGTTGAGAGCCACTGCACTACATGGTTGATCAACACTGCTAGAAATAGCAACCAAAAGCACTTCGGATCTTATTACGATCCTAAGAAAGAGGACTTATATTATTCACTGTGCCTAATTAAAACAGATGGGATGGTCATGGCAAAAATGCTTTCCATCATAGACTGGTTTGAGGAATTGTTAGCCTACAGTTGTGTCTCTACACCTTTTTTTAAGGACAAAACAGGAAGACAACGGGGTCAAAACTCCATGTTTGGAAAGTATTATTCCTGAGAATTGACAGACATACCAATGTGGTAGCTCAACTCGTTAAAAATAGCAGCTAAAACTCCTAATTGCATCCTCATTGTATTAAATAAATAATGTGCTTGTGGGGTGGGTGGGAGAGACTGGTAGCAGTGTATGGTGTACATATGTTAGTAATGAAAACGATGTGGATTAGTTTGGGTTTTGTATGGGGGGGGGGTCTTTGAGAGAGGATGATAACAGAGAAGATGAAGGGGCATGAGGTAGCAAGAGAAAGGTGGAAGGAAGGAAGAGGAGAAGGCATCACAGCAGTCAAAAGTAGTGAAGTAGTAGTATCAGTAGTAGTAGTAGTAAGAGTAGTAGTAAAAGTAATTAGTAGTAGTAGTAGAGGTAGTAGTAAAAGTGGAGGTGGTAGAAGCTGCAAATAGATTGTAAATAGGAGTAAAAGCCAGAGGAGGACGAGGAGGAAGAGTAATTCCTGGTAATAAGAAGGTGACCACCACTACTGAATCAAAAGAAAAAGAAAGAAAAAAAAAACAAGGGAGCAAACAATGGGTGGACTGCTTGAAGTTGAAGAACCCGACCACAGCATACAAACATACTGACGGAACATACATACCTTTGTCGTTTTGATGAGGAGGAGGGGGTGCTGCAGATGAAGGAGATGATGATGAAAGCCCTAGCTTTGTGGTTCTTCGGTTGCCAGTAGGAGTGATTTTGTTGCCGCTTCCGAGAGACTTTCCTTTATCAAGTACAAAGGGCCGGACATTGTACGCTACTAGCAACAGGGGCATTTTCTTAGTGGTGGTGGTGGTGTTGTTGTTGTTGTTATTGTGTGTGTGTGTGTCTGTGTGTGTGTGGTGTGGTGTGTACGCACATGCGCGGTGGGTTGTGGTCATAGCAGTAGTGTTATGAGGTGGTGGTGGTGGAGACTGGAAGATGTTATCAGCAAGCGACATGGTTAATGGTTGAGGTGAGAGGCAGAAATACACTGCTAGAGATGGTGATGATGATGATGATGAATGCTCGTGTGTGTGTGTGAGTGTGTACGTGTGTTTGTACATGTATGTGCACATCTACGTTTACATGCATGTGTGTGTGTGTGTACATGTGCATCTTCTCAATAAATTCAGCCAGTGAATGGCCTTGCCTGGGTGTGCGTGTGTGTGTGTGTGTATATATATATATACATATATATATACTTTATTTAAAAGCAGCAGAAATATAACAAATGCTGTTACTCGGAGTTTCACATTCCCGTTCGTCGGACAGTTTTGTTAAAATAACAAATCTGTCCGACGAACGGGATTGTGAAACTCTGAGTAACAGCTTTTGTTATATTTCTGCTGCTTTTAAATAAAACATATTACTCTACCTCTGGTATTTGAGTACTCTTTTTCCCCACCTTGTTTCACATTTATGTGCTTACTCCGGTGTGTGTGTATATATATATGTGTGTGTATATATATATATATATATATATATATATATATATATATAGTGTTATCTGTGTGTGTATGCTGTTTATTGTTGAATAAATGATAAAGGGGTGCTAATTACATGTAGAGGATATGGTTTATTTAATTAAAACTGAAGCTGAGAGATTGTCCCACAACCCAAGTTTCATGCCACCATGAACTTCAGGCAGAACACCTGAAGATCATCCGAAAGGTTTTGCCTAAAGATCACAGTGGCACGAAATTTAGATCAGAAGACAAAAGGCCAGCTTCAGTTTAATACAAAAAGAAAAAAAAAAACTTTATAAATATATGTATGATCATGTATGAATGCACATGTATAATGTGCTAACTGCATGAATGTTCCATGCTTGTGAACATGTGTGCATGTCTGTACGTGTATATGTGTGTGTATATATATATACACACACACACACACACACACGTACGTTCATACAAACATCCACGTACATGCCATAATAGCAGAAATGACAGTACGAAGGTGGTGGTACGATGATAAGAACATTGAAATGAGTGATTTAATGATAAAACAAAGACTGCAAATTGAAAGCAACACAATAATAATAATAAAAGTCATAATAATAATAATAATAATAATAGTACTACTACTAATAATAAATAATTACACAGGCAACACAATTAAAACTGAATGGAATAAACTAACAACAGATTTGTGAAATAAAGTACAATATAATCACATACACACATACACACGCACACACACTAATTATATAGAGTGTGAGAAGGAACAAATTAAGATTGTTGCCTTAATTAGTTTATGACTCTGAAAGCAATAGGTAGAGCAAAGACTGTCAATTTATGGTGTGATGCAAGGCAAACAACTGGCGAAGACTCACTTGATGGCTAAGTACTTGGGAGATTACAGTTTCCCTTGTTATGGTACCGAGATACACAAAGTGTTGAGAGTTACCATAGAGATTAGTCAATGTGGTGCAAGGAAGACCAGAAGGGGCAAGAGATGATGATGTTACGTTGGAAAGTGAGAAGAAGTTACCCTCTTTTTCATGCTAGTGGCGAGATGTGGCGATTGAGAGGTCATGACAACACGTGTTAAGAATTGAACAATCTGTCAGTGGTATCCCATTGCAAGCCAAGGTAAGAACGACTTTATTTACGTGCCTTCAAACCACAAGCTACTTTGGCAGCAGTCTCCACCCTGATTTCTCTCCATATAAATATCAAATGGAAATTGTAGTTGTGATACCTGTGCCGGTGGCACGTAAAAAGCACCATCCGAATGTGGCCGATGCCAGTGCCGCCTTAACTGGCTTCTGTGCCGGTGGCACGTAAAAAGCACCAACCGATCATGGCCACTGCCGGCCTCCCTTGGCACCTGTGCCGGTGGCATGTAAAAAGCACCCACTACACTCATAGAGTGGTTGGCGTTAGGAAGGGCATCCAGCTGTAGAAATACTGCCAGATCAGACAGGAGCCTGGTGCAGCCTCCTGGCTTTCCAGACCCCAGTCGAACCGTCCAACCCATGCTAGCACGGAAAACGGACGTTAAACGATGATGATGATGATGATAATAGCTTGGTGTTTGGTGCAGCCTTCCAGCTTAGCAGCCCTATACAAACGATCAAGCCCATTCCAGCATGGACAACGGACATTAAATGATGATGATGATGATGGTCATTTGCCCGGTCGACCATTGAAAGGTACACCTTTCCCAAATAGTGCATCACATCAATGGCTAGCCTCTTCCAGTCTTCCTCTACCTGAATCGTTCGTGGTTTGTATGTACTTGGGACAGGATCGATCGACTGGCACCTGTTGCAATTCCCCACTCAGCCATACTTGCACCTATTACGTAATTGGACAGTGAGTATGGTCTTAGGTTGTTGACCAACCAATCATATAACATCTATGTTGACCTACAAACTGAGTTCATTTCTAGAAAATGCTTCCTTCAGCTCGAAGCAAGCAAACACTCAACAAAATTTAAGAAAGATATTTACACTAGACTAGTTCCCCATATGCAGAGGAGTCCTCTTGCTGCTGCAGCTGCACATATATGCAATCTAGACTGCATCCTCAAAGGAGGTCATCCAACTGATCCCTCCCCCACACACACACACACACCAATATGTTACCAATTCCAGTACATCAACACATTCACAGAGCAACCCAACCTCCCACCATTTATCTCCCCTCATTCATCTTACCTCCCATCTCTCACCAGGCCCCCACGCTAACTATTTTCCCTAACTCATAGGTTTCTGCTATTAGATCTAAATTTCAAGATAAATCGTGAGAAACTGCTATCATATTTCTAAGATGCTCGTGAAAAGAGTACAGATGTTGATTGAAACTCAGTTTGAAAGGCTTTGAAGTTAATCTGGCACATGATTGAGAAGCTTAGTTTTAGCTTTATAGCACCATAAATAAACCCTTCAGCAGAACATTTAAGGTCAAGTTGACATTGGGTATTCCTTCATATGATGTCTTTTTTTTTTCATTATCATTATTTCATTTGAGCTGATCAACATAATATTAGAGTACTTGGAGCTGTATGTTCCTCTTATGTAACAGTCTTCAGTCTTATGTAAGAAAAGAAATGATGGGTAAGTTACATTGTATGATTTGAAACACACACTTGACTTTTAGTGTAGGTTACTCACTGCCTACTATTATATTTTAATTATATAACATTATAGCTGGATAGACAAACTGTAGTAAATGGTTGCGTGTGAAAATGTTGGTATCCAGGAGGACACATTAAGTGAGAGGGATGACTGAAGTGTAACAGTGTGGCTATGACAGTGTAGCTGCTCTACCTAAATACCCAGGGTCATCAACAATAATAACGAGACACGATGTTGGTGCAACAGGACAGAATGCAGTGAGCTACATGTGTGCTTTGACATTACGATATTGTCATCTAAACATAAACTACAACAACAGGACATTTCGATACATTACAGACAATGAGGAAATAACACACCTAACACTTACACTCACACACGAAAAATAAAAAAATAATTAAATATCTATTTCTTTACTACCCACAAACAAGGACAGACAAATGGATTAAGTCGATTACATCGACCCCAGTGCGTAACCGGTACTTAATTTATCGACCCCGAAAGGATGAAAGGCAAAGTCGACCTCGGAGAAATTTGAACTCAGAACATAACGGCAGACGAAATACGGCTACGCATTTCGCCCGGCGTGCTAACGTTTCTGCCAACTCGCCGCCACAAAATATAATAATTAAATATAGATTATATTTACTTCACCAATTGGTCTAAATAAAGAAATTTTATTAACTTGCTTTCTTATTCAATCCTAAAACAATACACTATACTAAAAGAATCAGTGAGCTTTTACAAACCCAAAACCATAAGGGAGTGGGACCCAGCATGTTTAATGATGCGAAGGGCCATAGGTGTCAGCTTACCTGTTTTCGTAGCCGTTTTAGTCCCTGCTGTACTGCTACTGTAACTGATAGAAGAATCTCCAGGAGATCGCTGTTGAGACACAAGACAGAGAAATACATATTTAGTTCCAAATCAAAGCAAGAAAACCATTTTAAATAACCTGCAACAGATTTTAAACAATTATTATTTACCTCAAGAAATACTCCACATTGCTTCACACTTTTTAGAAAACCTATCAAACATAACACTTAAAATAAAACAAACCGGTTCCCTTGCAAAAGTACCTAGTTTCCAAGGGTTTGTTTTCAAAACAAGGATTGTCTTCTAATAAAGGCCAGCAAAAGCCACTTTATTGTTTAGGGTTAGTTTCAAGAAAGACATATAATGCTATATATATATTATTTTTTTTTAATACTTCAAATAGAATTAATTTTATGTTTGACGTTTGAAATATAAATTTATAAGTTATCACATAACTAAATAGAGAAAAGTTGGACAACCAAAGAAGACCTGGAAAGGATGCATGGAGAACGAAGCGAAAGTAATTGGTCTCACTTTGTTTAAAAGCAAGGAGGTTGCCAAAGATCACATCCACTGACATGAAATAGTCACAGGTCTAAGCTTCTCGCAGAGTAATGAGGATTAACATAACCAGATATAGAGTGAGAGATGACATTGCTTGCTCATATCCAAGGAAAGAAAACAGCCACATGCTCATTTGCTAATTATATATATGTGTGTGTGTGTGTGTGTGTGTGTGTGTGTGTGTGTGTGTGTGTGTGTGTGTGTGTGTGTGTGTGTGTGTATATGTGTGTGTGTGTGTGTATATATATATATATATATATTTAAATAATGAGGGAGATAAATTAATATTAATTTTAATATCAATTTAAAACCAGTAGTCCAGCATACAAAAATCTGAGGAGTCAGAGAAAATTCTAATATATGTGTATATTGGCAGGGCTTACTGCTAGGGAGTCGGCCATATGCTAGAAATAGACCATCAACGGTCAAACTACAAGGAAATTCTCTAGAGGAAAAATACAGCGAACACCAGAACCAGTTTTGGCGGGCATGACAGATGAAAATTTATATAAAAAACAGAATTAAATGCATACCTCGGTTTCAGCCTTAACAAGAGAATTACTTATGCAATCCAAATGTCCGTGCTTCTTCAGTGCATCCGTTCATAGTAATGTAGGCGGAAAAGCTAACCCCAGCTTTCGTGCCAGTACAGACACGTGTGTAGCTTTACCAATTACACTAGTGATAAAATTTCAAATGTCTTGGCTCTGGCGCGCTAATAAATTTCTGAGGCGAAGGGCTGCAGTAAATAATTCACTGCGGTTCGGGCTTAGTACTAGAGAACGTATTTATTTCAATATTTAAATAAAGAGGGAGATAAATTAATATTAATTTTAATATCAATTTAAAACCAGAATTTCATAAGTAATTCTCTTGTTAAGGCTGAAACCGAGGTATGCATTTAATTCTGTTTTTTATATAAATTTTCATCTGTCATGCCCGCCAAAACTGGTTCTGGTGTTCGCTGTATTTTTCCTCTAGAGAATTTCCTTGTAGTTTGACCGTTGATGGTCTATTTCTAGCATATGGCCGACTCCCTAGCAGTAAGCCCTGCCAATATATACATATATATATATATATATATATATATATTCATCATCATCGTTTAATGCCCGCTTTCCATGCTAGCATGGGTTGGATGATTTTGACTGGGGGCTGGCGAACCAATCTTGATCTGGCAGAGTTTCTACAGCTGGATGCCCTTCCTAACACCAACCACTCCAAGAGTGTAATGGGTGCTTTTTACGTGCCACCAGTACGGGGGCCAGTCAGGCGGTACTGGCAATGACCTTGCTCGAATCTTTTTGCACATGCCACAGGCACAGGTGCCAGTAAAGCGATGCTGGTAATGATCACGCTTGAATGGTGCCCTTTTACGTGCACCAGCATGGAAGCCAGATGGCCGCTCTGGTAACAATCACGCTCGGATGGTGCTCTTGGCACCCTACTAGCACGGGCACAAGCGCCAGTAAGGCTACACTGGTAATGATCACACTCAAATGGTGCCTTTTTTAAGTGCCACTGGCACGGAAGCCAGTTAGCCGCTCCGTCAATGATCACACTCGTATGGTGCTCTTTGCACCCCACTAGCACAGATGTAGGGATTAATGCTTAGGTTAGAAAAGATTATTTATTTACCGTTACCACGACGGGTTGATATGTATAATTCGTAAATGGAAAAGCTTGCAAGGTAAAAAGAAAAGTTAATTTCGGCCTGTATGTGTGTACACGTTCTCGTAGTCTAAAAGTTATAAAGTCGAGGGAAATTGTGTCTCAAAACCTTCTTTCAGCCTCTGTCCCTAATGGTCACTGTCACTGCGTTTTCACCAACTCACTTTTTAGAATTCGTTGGAGGTCTGTGATATCTATTCTAGCTTTGGTGAAATAGAAGACAAGTCAAGTGGCGAAGACATTTTGCTTAGCTAAGGCATCTGGCAAATTTAACTGCTGCCACAGAAAAACTATTGTTTTACCGTGAGAAAAGTGCATATATATATATATATATATATATTGGATGTTACTATTTTTAAATCTCGCAACGAGAGATATTCAGCAGCAGTATCTTGGAGTAAAGATTGTTTGCCAACATAACATCGCAGTCCTGGTTTAGATCGTGTTGTATAGCCAACTGGAGACGATGTCTCCTGGGGCTAAATTACAGCAACATTTGTCCTAAACCAGGACTGCCATGTTATGCTGGCAAACAATCTTTACTCCATATATATATATATATATATCTTGGTTTCAAATTTTAACTCAAGGCCAACAAGTTTGAAGAAAGGATAAGTTGATTACATCAACCTCAGTGCAAAACTGGTACTTATTTTATCAACCCTGAAAGGATGAAAGGCAAAGACAACCTCAGTAGCATTTGTTTTACTAAATATACATTGAAACTAAATGTGAAGTGTGAGAGTGACCAACTGCTACATGTATGAGCGGCCAATTGCTACATGTCAGAGAGTCCACATTCTGCCTATAGTGGTGTTTTATATGACAAGTAAGAAATAAGATGGTGATGCTGAGAGAGAGAAAGAGAGAGAGAGAGAGTGAGTGACCAAGCGGTCATCAGGCAGTAAACTCAGTGGAAACTGAAAAGCACGGACATCAAATCCAATTCTCACACCAAATTAGAAATGGATTTAATAGCACATGTGGGTGAATGGATGATATGGCAGAATATGGTAAAAGATCACATATGCCTGGTGCAGTGCCTCTCGACCACTTTTTGGCCTATGGACCCCTTAGATTCCTATTTTACTCTCCTGGACCTCTAGAGCCATTTGATGTATATAAGGAAAAAAAAAAATTCTCCTGTATTTTTATTCATCATCGTTTAACGTCCACTTTCCATGCTAGCATGGGTTGGACGATTTTGACTGAGGGTTGGTGAACCAGATGGCTACACCAGGCTCCAATCCTGATCTGGCAGAGTTTCTACAGCTGGATGCCCTTCCTAACGCCAACCACCCCGAGAGTGTAGTGGGTACTTTTTACGTGCCACCGGCACGGATGCCAGTCAGGCGGTACTGGCAACGACCTTGCTCGAATCTTTTTACACATGCCACCAGCACAGGTGCCAGTAAGGCGACACTGGTAATGATCACGCTCGAATGGTGTCCTTTTACGTGCCACCGGCACGGAAGCCAGTTGGCTGCTCTGGCAACGATCATGCTCGGATGGTGCTCTTGGCACCCTACTAGCACGGGCACAAGTGCCAGTAAGGCAAGGCTGGTAACGATCACACTCGAATGGTGTCTTTTATGTGCTGCTGGCACGGAAGCCGGTTAGCCGCTCTGTCAACGATCACGCTCGTATGGTGCTCTTTGCACCCCGCTAGCCCGGATGCCAGTCATTGAATTGATTTTGATTTCACTTGCCTCAACGGGTCTTCGCAAGCAGAGTTTAGTGTCCAAGGAAGGAAAAGGTACGCATAAGCGGGCTGGTTATGCTCCTGGCATGGGCCACAGGTTATGGTCTCATTTGGCTTGCCGGGTCTTCGCAAGCACAGCATATTTCCAAAAGTCTCAGTCGCATTATTAGTAATCATATATAAAATAAAATATTTTGTGTATTGTAGCAGTATAAGCAATTTATTGCATATAAATTTTGGTTGACTTTGCAGAACTATGATGTAGCAAGCCCTGGGATTAGGTCTCTGGTATAAGAACTTCTCCCCACTTTCTCCTTCTCTCTTTTAGCCTTTCCTCAGAAATCCAAAAGAACGGTCAATAATGCTAGCTTTTCTGTGTCTGGCAGACAAATAGGAAGACAATGGCTTGAGCTGGTGAGGTTGATGGGGTGAGTACAACATTTCGGTTTCTATCAAATGCAGGGTAACAAGCATCAGATATCACATGTGGCAGAGAGAGAGAGTGTAGCAGGCAAAGGCAAGAGAGAATAGAATAAAAGGGTAAATAATTTCTCTAGCAAGAAGAAATGTGATGTGTGTGGGTGGGTGGAATGGAAGCTGTACAAACAGCAAGATTGTGTGTGTGTGTGTGAGAGAGAGAGAGACTATTTGCACGTAAAAGAAAAAGGAATACATTTACAGATTACTGACAACAAGATTAAGTGTCAAATAATGCCAAAATACAACCTGAACCTCTGCTCATACACTATCAACATTATTATTATTATTATTATTATCATTGAGTGAGAGAGCAGTACATACCAGCAAAGTGACACTGGGGTCAAATATACCCATCATGACTACCCGTCTGATAAGGGTACACCAGGCACATGCATCATAACCATATGTGCACGACATGGTTATCTCATATCAAGATAAACAGTGCATGACCTTGCAGGTGGGGCCCAGTTAGAATTTTCTTCTGGTTGAGTAACCCATCCCGCTCAAAAGATCCCTGAATAAGGGTTGCTTAAGGATGTTGAAGGAACACCCACATTTCCAAAAGTGAATTATTCAAACCCCAAAGAATCCCTCTCAACACATGGCTATGATGCTCTCCAACTACTTCTGTTTGTGATCAGAGATGCACATATTGCCAGCCACTAAGAGACATGCTCAACTGTTTATGGTCAAACAACTGACAAGCAAATCTGTGGTATTGAGCAGAATATTTGCTGTAGCCCATCTTTTATACCAAGACAAAACAAAGTACATGATAACACTTCCAATCAGTTAAGATCAGAAGCCACAAGAGCCACTGTCTGGTGCTGCATCAGGGCATTTATTATTATAATTATTATTATTATCATCATCAAGAAAAAGAGCACATGACCTTACAGGTGGAGATCAGAATTTTCTGTAGGTCAAATAGCTCATCCATTCAATAGGTCCTTCCTCAATAAGAGTTATTTAAGGATGATGAACAAAACACCTGTGTTTCAATAGGTAAATTAGTCAAACCCCAAACAATTCCTCTCAACACATAGCTATGATGCTACCCCACTACTCATGCTCATGATGAGAATTGCACATAACATCAGCCACTAAAAGACATGTTCAACTGATTATGGTCAAGCAAATCTGCGGTATTGATCAGAATATTTGCTGTAACCCATTTTTTTTAGACCGAGACAAAACATGTACATGATAACACTTCCAATCAATTAAGATCAGAAGACACGAGAGCCTGTGTCTGGTACTGTATCAAAGCATTATTATTATCATTATTATTATTAAAGGACACAATACTTTACAACAAACAACTGGTGGTACATTAAATATTTGTAGTCTTCTACAAACCTTGCATAAACCAGTAATGATATTAGAGATATCAATAATTAGATTAATTGAATTACCTTAATCTCAAAATATGTGGAATAAAAAAAAATCTATATAGAAACAAGAATCCCCCCACACCCTTTTTTGACAAATTTTACTGAAATTTACACCCCCCACCCAGCTTTGCTTTCAGCTACAAACTGATGGAAATGAAAGACAGGAAATAAAACACGTTTACATCTCTTACCTGTGATAATGAAGAAAGAAAGTGAGATTTGGTCAACATACACAACAGTTATATATCGATAATTGAGGACAAACAGGACATCTTGAGATTGGTTAAAAATAAGAGAAATGAAAACTTGTCAGTGATTCTCACTGGGTGCAGGTAGACTGCGACATTTCAATGGATACAGTGCCATGGTGTTGCAAGGCTGCACTGCATCTCCACAACGCCAAATATGGCATTGGAGTGCAGTGTGTGCATTAACATCAGAGAAGAGATAAATGTCGTATTTGACACGAGAGATCTAAGGTTTGTTTTTAAAAGTCAGAGACCTTTAAAATTGGAATCACTTAATAGCAACAACAACAAAAACAACAACAACAACACAACAAAATTAGTGGAAATAAACAGAGAAAAAAAGCACTGAATTCTTTTTTTGAAAAACTCAACAGAAATATACAAATTATTTTAAATAAATGATGCAGAATTGTGAGAGAGAATAATAACAACATGCGTGAAATAAAAGAGAGAAAAACTGAAGACAACAAGAAAAAGTAATTTCACCAACGAGAATAAGAATCAAATTGAGCTACAAGAATATCTCTAAGACAGACGAAAGCAGATTCAGAAAGAGCTAGGACAGGTAGTGGTGCAAGAAAAATGAGAGAAGAGTGGCTGTATGCTGGGAAAGAGGCAGTTTGGTCACACTAGTTTACACACCTTTGTCATGCCTACCAAGTCCTTTGAAGCAGTTTTTGTCCGTTGCTCTTCGAGTTGCTGCTTCAAGATTTGTGACTCGTGCTTCTGTTGGTTCATCAAGGCTTCGTGCTTTAGTCTAAACTCCTCTTCCTGTGAAAAAGGTTAGTGAAAACAGCCAGATGGTGGTTAGTAGAGGAGAACTGACAAAATGAAATAGTCACAGCACATTTCATAAGCATGCTGTCCCTATCTCCATACTCACACACACACCCAAAATATTTAAAGGGTTAAAACATCGAAACACAGAGGAAACAACACACATGCAGGTTGAAAAGGAAGGTGGTCCCACTTTCTTCATGCTCCTTAATATACTTCACTGGACTGGAGACAATTACAACCTACGTCAAAGAATTTATAACCTACATTAACAGAAAACACCATCAGAAACTATTTCTTAGAACCACTCTGCCTCAGAATACATCTACATCCTATGGAAGGGAATGATATTGGATACTTGCACATGTAAAGTCACAAGTGGTATCTTGGGGTTTCAAATACAAACTATTGCTCGATTTAACAGATTTAAAGGACAAGTTCTTTGCTGAGAGAGGGAAAAACATAGCATTCTACAGGAAATTAAAATAGAGTTGAATGTCGGAGCTGGATGTAAAACGTAAGACTAAAAGTGGACTTTCTGTAAACATTTGTTGTTATCAGTTGATGTTCTCTGAGACTGCTTCTTCATAGATAACAGGTAAACATGTTCTATTAATAATATAGTTGAGTAATAATTTCATAACACTTTGATAATCATTAAGGCTATTGCTTTCGAAAAGTGTAACAAAGTCACACTTAACACATTTTATTATAATCATCATCACAAAGTTATCTCCCTTACTAGTTACACCAGTGTTGTTGTTTGTTCCTTCCTGATCCATACTCGGCTCATAAGGGCTGGTTTCCCAGTTACTTGGCGTATAGGTTCCCCACCTGGATGGGATGGGATGCCAGTCTGTCACAGATGAGCTGCTAGATGCAGGAGGATGGAGTGAGAGAAAGTTGTAGCTAAAGAGTCAGCAAAAGTTTGCCATTACCTTCTGCCGGAGCTGCATGGAGCTTAGTTGTTTTGCTCATAAACACACACACATCGCCCGGTCTAAGATTCAAACCCATGATCCCTTAACTGCGAGTCGGATGCTCTAACCATTAGGCCATGTTACACCACAGCATTATATCTTTATTCCCTGTCCATATAATTTTTTGATCAGTCTAGAGGTGACAACCCCAAACAAGAACTTGTTATCTGTTTGACTTTATTCTTTGTTTACAATGTGATCCTTGGTCACTCATACTCCATTCCTCTACACCAGAGCGGCCACTCATATATGTAGAGTCAAACTAGAGCAGCTAGTCTTGAGTGCAGAGGAAGCATAAAACAACAAATGGTACAGAACAGACCAAAGACTGTCACAAGAGAGCAATAATAACAAGAAGTTATGCAAGGAATGGAATATTTTTGAGACTTTGATGAGAGTCACAAAGGGTCACATGTAAGAGAGCTGCCTTGCAGACTGCTAACGACATGAATGTAATTCTACATGAGGTACAAAACCACAATGTGAAAACTTTTCTAAAAGAAACATTGCATGTAAATTTACGTGAACCTTCATTAGAACTGTGAACTCGCATCCCAGAAAGCAACGACTTTTTTTTTTCTTTTTTAATGTTCCAGTCAAAGGTGTTGAGGCAAGCCTTACACACCTTTCCAGTCCTGATCTCACTGCTGAGACTGGGGTGCCTGGGGCTCAGTTTCAATATTTGTAGGTTGATGGGACTTGGGTCAAGTAAAACCGTATGTAGTTCAGTAACAGCACATGTAGTCTGGCTAGGGAACATGCTGAGCACAGAGGTACGAGTAGTTCAGCGAGGCAAAATGTAAGTGGGTTGTGACATGTAGGTCAGAGGGAAGAATATGTTCAGGTCAGTGAGAAAACAGGTCAGTCAGTGGTAGATGTGGGTAGGTTCAAGATGGGTGTTTCTAAATTCTGCATAGAGATATAAAACCTTAAATTTTTTTTAAAGTGCAAGAAATAGGATAGTGAAGTTGGAGACTGGTTTTCAAGATTTCAAATTATAGAGAAGTGTTTGGTTGATTTAAAATCAAGCCCATATCTTGACCACTGGAAATTATTTCATCAACTCTAGAATAACAAAAAGCAAAGCCGACTTTGGTAAGATGTGAAATCAAAATATAAGGAGTTGAAACTGTATACCACAAGACTCTACTAATTGAGACAATTCACAGGCCAAGTAATGGTGTCAATTTAAATAAACTTTCAAATGAACTGTAAAACCATCTGCTGAGAATTGTAACCATTCTGCAGGACACACCACTAACACAGAAAACTAAGTATGGTTCCTCGCAACAACTGATGTTCTGCTTTATACTGCTGTTAATGTGTTGATGGAGTGGAGACACACAAATGGGAGACAGACAGACAAGGAGACGAATATGTTAACCCTTTCGTTACCAACCCAGCTGAAACTGGCTCTGGCTTTGTAATACAAATGTCTTGTTTTCATAAGTTTAGAATTAAAATCTTCCACCAAACCTTAGTCACAATTTATGTTCCTAACACTAGCTTAATGATAACCAAGTTATTTTTACTAAATTCTTTGTTATATTTAAAGTAATTGAAAGAAACACAGAGCATCTCAAAATAAATACAGAAACGAAAGGGTTAAAGCTGTTGACTATTTCCACACCAACAAAGACTTATGACCTGAAAATCAACACCTCCTCACATCCTCAGTGTTAATTCTTTATGGTTGTACAGCTACTTGTATCTATGTGTATGTGCGTGTGTGTGTACACAGTATGCAATGGTTTGGTAACTAAATACTTTTAGTATGAATCTGCTAGAGCAAGGTTTTAGGTAAAATCCCATCCTGTACAATTTAACGGTAGATCACTGAATTACTGCTCTCGCATATAGTTGGTAACTCTAGCTCCACTCGGAGTACCTCAAAAACCAAAGCAAACCATAAAGACAGAATTGCAGGGCTTACAGGTGATTATGGATTATGGAAGTTTGGCCAAGTAGATATTTCTAGTAATATTCATCAATAATGGCTCTTTCTACTTCTGTAATATGGATCACTTCTAAGTTTTGCCAACTGAGTTGAATATATTTCACTGAAGAGTCTTCATAAGACTGAAACATGTTTGTTACTTTCATAGTTGGATTTAAAGACAAGATCCACTGCTATCGGCTTTGAGCCATTATTTTATTTTCCAATCATTTTGATTATCTAACATTACCGAATTATCTCCCTTGGCAAATGTAAGCCCCCCCCCCCCCCAAGAATCAAACCACATGAGACATGACTTCTCATCAGTCAGGCTCCGCTACGAAAATCTTTTAAGTAATATTTTGTTGGCATGCCATTGAGAAAGCCCCACACGACCGTTTTAGAATTCTGACCATCCCCAGAGGGAAATTTTGTACATTAATTGCGTAGATAATCTCTGAAATATTTCAATTCACTGTTTTACATAGATGAGATCCTACTTGTATGCGAGACAGTGTCAATGTATGTAGAGGTGATGTCCCCCTCTAAGAACTGTTGTAGAATGAGGGATAAAAACTGAGGTGAGTTAGGGTCAGAGAGAACTGAGACCAAGAAAAGGTAACCTTGAAACAGTGGAAAGGCAAATACAGGTGAGGGATAAGTAGCCATAGATAACTGGGGTAAGTTACAATAATGTATCACAGAGACCAGAGGTAAATTGTGATAATGTATTTCATGGAATTGGGGTATGGTGTGACAAGGTACCCGACAGAAAAGGGGATATTTGAGTTTATGTAACACATGGGACTGAGAGAAGTGAAGCTATTCTGCC
Source organism: Octopus sinensis (assembly GCF_006345805.1). Taxonomy (NCBI): domain Eukaryota; kingdom Metazoa; phylum Mollusca; class Cephalopoda; order Octopoda; family Octopodidae; genus Octopus; species Octopus sinensis. Next base: position 114,185,783 of record NC_043000.1, read on the forward strand.
ACATGTGATTCAGAATGTGACATGTAGCATCAAAGTGCTACTATTGAGTCAGCCCTGCAGCATGGAAGTAGTAAATTAAACGTTTTGCAGACACCTGTAAAGCTACATGAGTAGATACACAATTAGCAGCTGGGGTAGTTTTGCTTAGAGGTTAGTTGTTCCAAATGAGCTTACAACAGGGTGGGCTCTAAGAAAGGTATTTATGACCCAGGTGGTGATGTTACACCAAACAACCGATTAAGTCTACCACACAAAAACAAACACAATCCCTTGAACAGTCTTGCCACAGAGTTTCCAACTACCAAACTGCACTCATAAAGTGCTTAACGACCTAACGATATCATAACAGAAACTTTGAGATTGAACATAAAACCTCTAAACCACACAACCATCAAGCGGAAATATTATACTGTTTGCGAACAAACACTATGTTTATAAGGAAGAGAATATAGAAACGTTTTTGTGAGAGAACTTGGAGAGCAAAGTGCTCTGTTGCAGTAGAGTTCTGAAGTCAATATTTGTAATCAATAACAACCGCAGCATTGATCTTTAAAGCTTGTAACCAATGAGTATTGGAAATGTTGTAGAAGAAAAACTAAAATGTTGTAATGATGCACACTCTCGGAAATACACACAAACAAAAAAAAGAGACTTGTTTAAATAACCTCAACATCATGAAATGACCAAGTAGTAAGAAGAAAGATGAGGGACATCTTCAAAAAAATAAAACAATATAAACAAATAAATAAATATTTCATGACATTCTTCTTTTGAAAGTGAAGAAATAAACCAAAAAAAAAATAAAATAAGAGAAGAGAAGAGAAGAAAAGATGAAAGTTTAACACAAATTAATTAAGTTTAAACAAGTGATTAATCAAGTTAAGAATGAATTAGTGGCTGAAGAAAACAGAATTTAACCACAACCAAGATCTGAAAGTCCCAATAACAACAAACAAACAAACAATAACAATAAAAATAATGCTAATTAAATGTCAACAACCAGAACTGGTGACCTCTGGTGTCAGTTGATAATACTAACCGGCGTTACATGGTTTGATTTGGTTCCTGACATATGTAACCGACTTGAAGTCGTCACAGCGATTTTGGAATTGGTGCTCGACACCTGGCTGCTGCCAGACTTCTCTCCTGGTTTCGTACGGCGGACTACATTTGAAGAAGCTGAAGGCGTAGAGGTTGCGCTCTTGTCTAACCGTAGACGGCTGCCGGACAGAGTTTTGCTAACTGTTTTGTCATTGGTGCTGCTGTGTATGGAGCTGGTTGAAGAACTGCGACTGGGGGCGTTTGATGAAGCAGGAGACGGGTTCATATTTTCATCAGGAACACCACTGGAGAAAGGAACATAATAGATTTCTTTAAGGATTTGTACGCACACAGATGTAGTCACATTTAAACCTAGAGTACACAACTCTACTTACAAATACAATACCTATTTCTTTACTACTCACAAGGGGCTAAACACAGAGAGGACAAACAAGGACAGACAAACGGATTAAGTCGATTATATCGACCCCATTGCGTTACAGGTACTTATTTAATCGACCCCAAAAGGATGAAAGGCAAAGTTGGCCTCGGCAGAATTTGAACTCAGAACGTAAAGGCGGACGAAATACCTATTTCTTTACTACCCACAAGGGACTAAACACAGAGAGGACAAACAAGGTCAGACAAACGGATTAAGTCAATTATATCGACCCCAGTGTATAACTGGTACTTAATTTATCAACCCCGATAGGACAAAAGGCAAAGTCGACCTCGGCGGAATTTGAACTCAGAACGTAACGGCAGATGAAATACCGGTAAGCATTTCGCCTGGCACGTTAACTTTTCTGCCAGCTCGCCGCCTTGCAAATACAATACCATTCACATAACTGACTTCCTGTGTCAAATTTAAATACATGTAAGTGTGTTAAGAAAAATGAGGAAGTCAGAATTCTGGAGAATTATTCATAATTATCCAAAATTCTACTTCCTTTTTCTTCATCTGTACACCACTTCAAACAATCCCTATATCAATCATCATTGTCATTGTTTAAATGTGCTCCTTCCATGCTAGCATGGGTTGGATAGTTTGACAGGAGCTGGCCAGACTGGAGCTTGCACCATGCTTCTGTGTCTGTTTTGGCATGGTTTTTATGGCTGGATGCCCTTCCTAACACCAACAAAACAAGCACCATCCGATCGTGGCCGTTTGCCAGCCTCATCTGGCACCTGTGTCGGTGGCACATAAAAACACCATCCGAGCGTGGCCGTCTGCCAGCCTCGTCTGGCACCTGTGTCGGTGGCACATAAAAAACACCATCCGAGCGTGGCCGTTTGCCAGCCTCGTCTGGCACCTGTGTCGGTGACACATAAAATCACCCACTACACTCTCGGAGTGGTTGGCGTTAGGAAGGGCATCCAGCTGTAGAAACACTGCCAGATCTGACTGGACTGGTGCAGCTTTCGGGCTCCCCAGACCCCAGTTGAACCGTCCAACCCATGCTAGCATGGAAAGCGGACGTTAAATGATGATGATGATGATGATGATGATACATATCCGCCTTACTGGCACATGAAAAAACATTTGAGCGAGGTCGTTGCCAGTGCCGCTGGACTGGCTCCTGTGCAGGTGGCACGTAAAAAGCACCCACTACACTCTCAGATTGGTTGGCGTTAGGAAGGGCATCCAGCCGTAGAAACATTGCCAGATCAGATTGGAGCCTGGTGCGGCTGTCTGGTTCTCCAGTCCTCAGTCAAATCATCCAATCCATGCTAGCATGGAAAGCAGATGTTAAACAATGATGATGATGATCTTTACATACTCATTTGTTAGATTCACATTCATTTTCCCATGCGAGCAGGGGTTAGATGAGCATGTCACTATCACACTCCTATCAACATACATCATGTGGTATAATTCTTCTGATTGGGAAAAGAATGGTATATATTGTTGTTGTTGTTTGATCATAGGTTTACTGGATCAGATTTCAACTGGCATTAAACATGTTCTGGATAACCATACTATTTTCCCATTTTTTTTTTCCTGCTTTTTTTTACATAACCAATGTGTCCCCTTTTTTTAAGATGGTACGGTTACTATCCCTACAAGATCAAAAGATTATGTACAAACTCTTTGGTTGTCTTGCATACCTACTAGACACACATACACAAGCATATACACATGCATGCATGCGCACACATACATCATAGTATCAACCAGACATTCAGACGTTATACACCACTTGCCACAATGCACTTCACACTGTTTTAGGTTTTCACTGGTCAGGTGGGCAGACAAGTACACATATATTTTATGAAATAATTCACCCTTTAGCATTTAAACTGGCCAAAAGAGTCTTCACCTGCTTTATGGTCACACTATCCAGATTTGACATCTCACACCAACCCTACAATATCATTCTAAAATTTATTAGTCACTTCATCAAAATCTCAAAGCCGCAAGATAATGCATGATTAATTCAAAAAGTGAATGAATAAATATTATTTCTGACAGAATAATGTGAATGGGTTAAAATGCCTATAATATATCTGTTCACTCCAGCGGAACCCTGCTCAAGAGAACCTATGAACAAAGGTGTTCCGGCCATGACTATCTCACCTTTGTGTCAGACAAAATTTCAAATACTATGCAATCAAGTATTTCAAGATGCTTGAATGTGACAACAAGATTTGGCTATTGTTTTTAGCATGTCATGCAACCACATAGAGAAGATTTCATCGGTCTGTGTTGCCAACAGAGATAACAGCTCATCTAATATTACTCTGTATAAAATTACTTAAGCGATTATCTAATTATGTAACGATTTCATAATTAAACACAAAAAACTTTTCTAAAGTAATGAGAGGAAGAGATGCAGAACACACTATATGATCGTGTGTGTGTGTGTGTGTGTGTTCACCTTTTAGTGTCTGACTGCCATTCTAGAATAGGCTGGATAGTTTCACAGAATCTGACAAAAATTAGATCAATGTATCTGCATAATTAGTAATTAGTTTAATGACCAAGAGCAGGATGAAATACAATGCTGACCTGAGAAAGAACTAAGGATGAAATAAGTTAATACTGCAGAGTATTGAGTGGAATACTGTTCTATTGTTTTGATTACTTCTTCCATTGAACACATATAAGATAGATATCTTAAGAAAAAGGTGGTAATCAGAATTTTGGATGATTATTTTAGTTGATGCCTGCATCTTGTTTCGGAGATTCATCAGAAATGATCTTTTTTAAAGAAAATTTATGCTTTTTACATGAGTTAATTGCAAAAATCCATTTTTCCTCACTCTAATCAAGCCTCGAAAAACTCACCATACACTCACTCACATGCACATACATATATAGAATCATATATATATATATATATATATTATATATATATACATATACACACACATTGAGATTCAAACTAACAAAGAATATTCTCTTCCCACTTCAACTCCAGATTTTTGCAACTAACTCACATATACATAAAATACATGAATTTTCTTTAAAAGAAAATAAAAATCAATCCTAATGAATCTCAAATGAGATGAAAGTATTAAATAAATGATTACTTAAAATTCTGCCACCTTTTTCTTAATACATAAAAACTGTACACCACTTCAAGCCATATACAACACACACAAACTCCAATATAAAACAAAACATTTGGAAAGTAAAAATACATTCCATATGTACTTCAACACACAAACCTACACCACATCAAAAGGATAAGAGAGAGAGAGAGATTGAGAGACAGAGAGAGAGACAGACAGACAGAAAGTTGTATCTTTTCTTTGTTATTCATTTAAATTTTTCTTTGCAGAATTCAGGTTTGCCATTAACAAAGTGGCACAGTGTCTCCGATGCCAAGACACCTTCGGGGATTTGTGGAACATGAAAGTGAGTTCATATGTGAAGAGAGGGGATGAAGCAGGAAGTATTGGTGATAATTTGGAGATATGTGTGAATGTGTGCCGTTATGTAATAAGTATATATATATATACATACACACACATAAAAACATATATATGGAGTTAGGAAGGGCATCCAGTCGTAGAACCATGCCACAACACACAGTTGGAGTCTGGACAGCTCCCTGCAAACCAGCTCCATGTCAAACCATCCAGCCCATGAGGGATTAGCAAGCAGACATTGAATGATGATGATGAGGCTTGTTTTTATGTTGAGTTATAATAAAAAATACTTTTACATTAATCTGAGGGGTTACTCTTTATCAGTGGTTTCCAACCTGTAGTCTGCAGACTCCTGGTTCTCTGTAAAGATAGTACTGGGGGTCCGTCAGCATGTTCAGCTGACAGACCTTGAGGTCCAAGGGAAAACCCATTTAAATAAAAGGGGTCCTTGGTAGTAAAAACACTGGGAACCACTGCTCTGTCCTTTTGTATAGTACAAGTTTATTCTTAAACAAGAATTTTGTTGACAGTGACTTCAAGGTTTCAGCCCCTAGTTAAGCCATCAATGTCAATGAACTGACACCATTCTGACAATTGCTTAGCTGGCTGAAACTTCAAAGTTACTGTCAACAATATTCTGGTTTAAGAATAAATAAATAATATATATATATGTATATATATATATACACATACATACGTATATAGGTGGGGGTACTCCAAAAGGGGTTTCAGGGAGTAGCGTCACTTCCTCCCTGAGCTAGTTTTCCACCACATTTCTTAAAAATCATGGTAGAGGCCTTGGTCTCAGGACTACTCATGTCTAGAAACTGGGGTCTGGGGTAAGCAAGGGCATGCTCCCTGTAGAAAATCCAGCTCCAAAAAAGCCTCATGATAGCAAAGGAGAATGGGCACCAGCCAGCCCAAAGGTTGGGGTGGGCTGCACCCCTAGCCTGGTTGCTATGGCATTGAGGTAGATCCGACCACCCCCATTAACAGGGACAAAATCCAGATTTAAAACACTGGATGATGATGATGGCACACACACACATTATGATGGTGGTGGTGGTGATTGTGTGTATCCCATGTCATCGTCACCAAACACTATTCATTTACATCCTACACCGTCCCTTCACCTCACACATCTCCACCATTTCTAAATATGCTGCCAACGTATTTACTTTTTCTGAAGATGATTCGAAGCTGATGCCGAGTCCGAGGTCTGTTTTTTGATTTTGCTTGGTTCTGCAGATCCAATTCTTCGGTATTGACTAGTTGATGAGGTTGTAGTGATTGTGGTCTTCTTCTCATCTTTCACAGCACGTGTTCCTAAGCCGTATTTTCTGTTGCTGCAAGTTTTAAAAAAGAGTTTGTTAAGCAACAAAATGCAAATTCGTGAAACACAATTAAATTCATATGGTACACTACATATAAAAGGGTCTCTGGGTCTTTATATGTGTGTAGGCATACACACAAACATTTATTTATATATTAATTGCTGCTAGTACATGTGGTGTCACTATCAGCAATTAATATGTATATACCAGTTGCTAGGAATGTGCTTAATATGTAAAATGTGTTAGACTGCTAAATTTAGTGGTTAGTTAAGCAATGTGTTTGCAAATAGTTAATGGGCTGGATGTGGCACTGAAGAAAGAGCAATAACACTTGAAATATGCATGTACACCCTTTGCCTATTTTACTATCCTTGGTCGCATTGTTTACATAGACATATTTGTATATGAAATATTGTAACTTTCAGTACTGGCTCTAATTTCTATAGAAAATCTGTAGAGAGAACTTTAAAAAGGGATTTATATATATATATTTAATTAATACATAAATACATATGTATGTATGTATGTGAAGGTGCATGGCCTAGTGGTTAGGCTGTTGTATTCATGGTTGCTAGATTGAGGGTTCAGTTCCCAGGCCAGGCAGTGCTGCGTTCTTGAACAACACACTTCATTTCTTTGTGTTCCTACAGTCCCCATTTTGATTAGTGGAGCATGTTGGCCAGCTTGCCTAGCCAGAAAGATGGTGTCATTTGAAGGTGAAAACAATGCAAAGCACACAGTGACAAGTAATGTGTGACAACATCTGAAAGTTTGGTCAGTCATGTGATCACATATGTATAAATTCCCTCCTGTCCCCCCCCCCACCGATTTTATTCAAGAACTCAATGGCCAAATCTAGATATGAGAAAAGAAAAACAATTCAAGACTCTGGAACCTATTAATATTTACATTATTTACATTTGACAGATATTTGTCCTCATCTTGTTTGTTGTTAACACAATGTTTCGGCTGATATACCCTCCAGCTTTCATCAGGGGTCTTGGGGAAATTTCGAACCTGGGTTCTCATAACTAAGGTATTTTACAATATTATTATTATTATTATTATTCAGGTCACTGCCTGGAATCAAACTCGGAATCAATGGGTTGGTAGTGCGCACTCTTAACCACAATGCCACTACAGGCAAATGGCGTAGTGGTTAAGAGTGCGGGCTACTAATCCCATGATTCCGAGTTCGATTCCAGGCAGTGACCTGAATAATAATAATAATAATGATAATAATAATAATAATTATAACAACAACAACAAAAGATACCTTAGGAATGAGAACCCAGGTGCGAAATTTCCCCAAGACAACCTGATGAAGGCTGGAGGGTATATCAGCCGAAACATGTTAACAACAAGCAAGATGAGGACAAATATCCTTCCAATGTAAATAATGTACATAATTCCTCATCTCTTAAATATAGAACCGTATTACCTAGTAATATTATTTACAACAAATTTACCACTGATATAATCACCAGTTCCATACTACTGATATACTAATGATTATACATCATCAAGCTAATAATTAGTTAATTTTAAATCTCAAGACATAGTTTGCCCTTTGCCCTCGCAAATAGATTCTATAAGAATTAGCAGGTGGAGTTATAATCTTTAGTTAATGAGAAACAGTGAAATGGAATGGCCACAGTGTCTGTTGTATGTGGGCCTCAAAGTGAGTGGTTGCATAGTGTGTTTGTGTGTATAGATACGTTTGTCTGTGTGTATGGTACATATGTGCTAGTGAATGAAAGAGAAGTGTGGAAACTGAAAAGAGCGGGAAACATTCTCAGTTCAAAAATTACAAAAGTTAAAAACAATAAACATAAAGAATAAAAATAGAATATTTTATATATATATATAATATATATATATATATATATATATATATATATACATACATACATACATACAGAGAGAGAGGAGAGAGAGAGAGAAAGGAGGAGGAATCCACTTATTGTAACCCTGAACAATGTTATCAAGCAGTTATTGTTATCTAAAAGGCTCCATCCAAAAAATGATCACAATAAGTGGCTTCCTGTGTGTGCATGTATAATATACAAAATACATACAGCACACATATATACACAGACATGTGAGTGTGTGTGAATACATATATATTAACAACCTCACACACACACACACACACACAGAGTAAATATTTGAATTCCATAACACTTTAGTAAAGACTTAGTAGCTTTTAGTAAGATTTGCAACCAAAATCCATTTCTGTGACTAACACAACGCGCACACACACATATTAGAAAAACTGTTATATTTCATAATAGGGAGAGGCGGGGGTCATTTTGGCAGCAGGGAGGGGTATCAGTCATCTTCAACTAGAAACAAAATGAAAAATAAAAGCAGGTTAGATTGAAATCGCAGTTTCAAATAAGAAAAAAAGATCTTTAAAAATAAGACAATTCACAAAAAGCACACACACATACATACATACATACATACATACATATATATATATATATATATATATATATATGATGATAGCATCCTAGTAAGGTAGCTGATAATACATAGGGGTGGAATCAGGGTGGGAAGAAGAGAGGAAGAGGAGGCGGGATAGTGAATGGCAATAAGACAGGTTAGGAGAGAAATGATATAAAAACATAGTCCTGTGTATGTACAGAGGTGTGTGTGTGTGTGTTTGCTTGCACGCACATGTATGTGTCTGTGTGTGGGCACATGTAAAATGTATGTTGCAGTGGGGGGAGCACAGAGAGACAAAAGTGTGTCTCTAGACTGTACCATAAGTTAATCATCAGAGTGAAACACACACACACACAAACACACACACACACACACACACAAACACACACACACACACACACAAACACACACAATGAATATAAAAGGAGGTGTATGGGGGAGGGAGAAGTGTTTGCGTAGAGAAGAGAAGATGGAGACAGAAATAGTCTCAGAGAAATGGATGCAAGTTTCAGATTTACCCTGCAATATTTGACAAAGGCAATATAGATGCTAATATATAAGGGTGTGCATGTGTGTGCATGCATATACATATTTATTATATAAATATATGCATCTATCTATATATATACATACATGCACACACACATATATATGCATATATACACATATATACATGCAAATATACGCACATTTACATGCATATATTCACACATATTTACATGCATATAGGCACACATTTACATGCATATATGCACACATATACACATGCATATATACATATGTATATGCATATATAGATATATGCTTGAATGTGTGCACGTGTGTGTACATGTGTGTGCATGTGTATACACACACGTGTGTGTGTGTGTGTGTGTGTACATTTTGCAGTAGCAATGAAAGAGAGGGACGCCGAGACAGACATACAAACATGCACACAGGCAACATCCCTACCCCCTACACTAGCACACACCCAAAGATCTAGACAGAGAAAAAAGGGGGGGGGAATAAAAAATATAGAAATGTATTTAGAAATATAAATACAAGAGAAATAAAAATAGATTTAAAATAAAAACAGGAAGAAAAGTGTAAAAAAAACTGGGGAGGGTGGAAGAGGTGGGGGACCTGTGAGTGAGGAATAAGATTTAAATGTGAACGGGGGGGGGGCACTGATAGTAATTGTTAGAGAGTTACACATGCACGCGCAAAGTGGAGTCTTTGGAGAGATATGGTAAAAATAGATTAGAACTTGAAAAGGCTTGGTTGGAGGAGGGGGAAGCAGAGCATCATCATTCTTATGAGGATGGGGGAGGAGAAATATAGAACTGCTAAGCTACACACACACACACATGTATATATGCTCAAACACTGCTCCAGCATGGTCTGGTTTGTCATAACAAGGGAATTGGTTAACTACCGTAGTTAATCTACACACTGGGCGGTAGAGTCAATAATTAATAGCTAACTAAAATCCTTTTCTACTCTAGGCACAAGGCCCGAAATTTTTTTTGGGGGGGCAGTCAATTAGATCGACCCCAGTATGCAACTGGTACTTAATTTATCGACCCCAAAAGGATGAAGGGCAAAGTCGACCTCGGTGGAATTTGAACTCCGAATGTAAAGACAGATGAAATACCTATTTCTTTACAACCCAGAAGGTGCTAAATACAGAGAGGACAAACAAGGACAGACAAATGGATTAAGTCGATTATATCGACCCCAGTGCATAACTGGTACTTAATTTATCGACCCCAAAAGGATGAAAGGCAAAGTCGACCTCGGCGGAATTTGAACTCAGAACGTGAAGACAGACAAAATACCGCTAAGCATTTCACCTGGCGTGCTAACGTTTCTGCCAGCTCAATGACTAAATTAGAGCAGTTAGCAAAGAGGACAAGGATTTCTAGTATAGAGTTAACTATTGCCCAACACAGTTTACAGGGAACAACCCTTAACTGAAGTAGTGCAGACAGATTAAAAAAGCATAAATGGTATTAGTAATTACAGGGGTTAGCTACTGACTATAGTTTTTAGAAAGGGCACATTGGTGATTAACTTTAATAACCAGATTGCAGTAGTTAGTTGAGAGAAACGGTAACTAAACTTTTGTAGCTGATAGATTGATAACATAGTTTTGGCATTTTGCAGGTGAAACCCAGCTGAAACACCCAGATTTTTAAACAGAACTTCCAGGTGCAGGTGTGGTTGTGTGGTAAGACCTCATGCTTCCCAACTACATGGTTCAATCTTACTGTAGGGTACCTTGGGCTGACCAAAGCCTGGTGAGTGGATTTCTAAGATGGAAACTGAAAGAAACCTATCATGCACACGCGCGTGTGTGTGTGGGTCTGCGTGTGTGTCAGTTTGTCCTCCCATCATCACTTGACATCCAGTGTTGGTGTATTTAAATCCCCGTAACTTAACAGTTCAGTATAAGAGACCGAAAAGTACTGGGGTCAATTCATTCAACTAAAAAAAAAATAGTTAAGCCCCATCAATCAATCCATTTTTTTTTTCCCTTCTGTATTTTCCATGCTGGCATGTGTTGGATGAGACTTCTTTAGATAGTAATATTCTACAGCTGGATGCCCTTTCGGATACAACCTTTGCTGAAGACAATACCAATCCAGGTATTCTTGGTTAATCTTGCTGTAACACGGTGTTCAATATAGCCATCACACACATATGGAAGTATATATATTTATACACACACACACACACAATAGACAAATATTAAAGAGATGAAAGATTACATAACAGAAAATAAAACATGATAAACTTAGAAACACACAGACAAAAAAAACAAAAAAAAAGTCAGTTTTATTTTACAATTAAATTAAAACACAAAACATTGTTTTCTTGGAAAAAATAAGGCAACAAAATTAAAACAGACACAAAAGAGATGCAGTGAAGTGGAAAAGAAAGACAAATTACAAGGAGGTTACATTTCTAAGTACTACAAATAAAAATCACAAGATTCCACACCATAAATATTAGAATGGCTTTTAATTGGGGGAGGTGGGGGTTGTGTAAATAATTTCAAGCCAAGCGTTGAAATTGTCCAGCAGTTAAAATCGCTGAATGGGATTAAAATGAAAAACAAATTTTTTTTAAGAATTTGTTTTAATTCTGAGTGAAACTGAAAGAAAAGATTAATTCTAGAATTTATACACAACATCAAAATAAACAAACTATGGTAAGTTCTAAAACTAAGAAGCTATAAGACAGACATTAAACGCACACACACACACAAAAAAAATGTGTGATGATTAATTATGATTGGTGAGAGGTGAGATAATACTACCAAGGTGAGTCGCTACTACTAAGACGACGACAACACACAGTATGGCATGCTATGATAAACCAATTGGTGAAATAACTGGAGTATACCACAGCGGCTTTTTTCTGAAGTTATTAGTTACTGTACCTATAAAGCATGCCGGCGGACGTGTCCATGCTTTCGTAGTCATTTTCAGAACAATTGTCATAGGAGTCAGCGAGAGGCAGAAAGCTGGAAGAAAACGGACGCAAAGGAACTTCATGCAACAATCTTAGAATCTTAGACAAACAAAAACAAATTGTCAGTCACTGGGAAGAAAAAAAAAAAGTGGTTGGGGTGATGGGTTAAAATTCAAATACAAGAGGAAACTAACAGACCAATGCTCCAGAGAACCAAAAATGGTAAAGGTAATAATAATACTAATAGCAGTAGTAGTTAGTTGGAGATTTAATGAGGTCAGCAGGTAGAATTTGGAAGAAATGGTTTCTCTTCAGTTAGATCACAAAGGCATTAAGATATGCAAGGATGAGGATTTAAGAAAAGGGTAAGCAAGAAATTAGGTTCCAACCCGTCAGTAGCTACACTTCACTCTAATTTTCATGTTAACTGCCTCTGCCTGCTACTAGGGGTTGTGTGACATTTGTATTGAACTACCAGTGGTACACGTGCTAGTTAAGTGTGCTAGTAGTTTGTTTTAGGGGAGATGGACCCCATAAATATCTCAACTGTAGCAGCAGCAAGTTTGATACATTACACTGCAGTTATTGTGTATTTCAGTTTGTACCTGTAATTCACTGAAGTATGTCTTCATCATCATCATTTAACTTCCGTTTTCCGTGCTAGCACGGGTTGGACAGTTCGGCCAGGGTCTGGGAATCCAGGAGGCTACACCAGGCTCCAGTCTGATCTGGCAGTGTTTCTACAGCTGGATGCCCTTCCTAATGTCAACCACTCCGTGAGTGTAGTGGGTGCTTTTTACGTGCCACCGGCACAGGTGCCAAGTGAGGCTGGTAACAGCCACGATCGGTTGGTGCTTTTTACATGCCACAGGCACAGAAGCTATTGGTTGTTATTATTAGATAAACTTCATCAAGACGAACTTCACATATGATGGGGACTGTGATGATGAAGGGGTTCAGTACTAATTGTTTGAGTTTTACATATCTATCTTCCCTAGCACGTATCAATTACATGGCCAAGTGGCCACAATTAGGAACGAAGAGCCAAATGAGCTCTGTACAAACCTTACTCTGCCTAAATTCTTTGAGTTGGTTGTTCACTAATAACAAAGTATTCTTTTTTCATTTTGTTACTAAGCACTCATATTTCATCAGCAACAGGAGAGATCATTATCATCATTATTATTTTCTCTTTATCACAGGTTTTGTAGGAATTCCTCGGGTTTTGCATGCATAGCGGGCCTTCTACTTGCAGCCTATAGTACTATGCTATTCATTCTTTTCAGCTATCTAATACTTCCCTGATTATTCTGGCACTTCCAAGTAGGCAAACCTTTCATAACAGTTCTACTGGGCACTCCATTCCAATTTCCTTGATATTCCCCTTGATGCCTTCTGATACTGTTCCCAAGGACCCAACAATAATTGACACTATCTTCACCTTCTTCATTTTCCATAGCCAGGCTATTTCATACATAAGAGGATTGTATTTATCTATCTTTTCGCCTTCCTTCTTGATTATTCGTGGGTCAAAGGGGCATGCAACATCAACTATATAGCATATATGGTGCACCCTGTCTGCCAACACTAGGTCCAGTCTGTTATGCTCTAGCACCTGACCTGTTTGGATTGCCCAGAGAATTTTGCTAGTCTCTGACTATGTAGCATTTCGCTACCGGGTGGCTACCAATGTAGCACTTTCACCACTTGGTCATGTCGCCCCAACTTGTAGTGGTTTTGGGCAAGTCTAGGGCATTCGTCCGTGATATAGGCAATAGTATAATCCACTCTATTGCAGACGCATCACAGCAAAGACACTTGTTCATTCCTAAGGTCAATCTTCCAGTTCATGGCCAAAGCTTTATCTTGCACTGCCAGTATAGCACTCTTGGTCTCTTTATTATTACTACTGAGTGAGAGAGCACTGGGGCCCAGTTAGAATTTTCTTCATGCTCAAATAAGGGTTGTTTAAGGATGTTGAATGAAACACCCATATTTCCAAAGGTGAATTATTCAAACCCCAAAGAATCCCTCTCAACACATGGCTATGATGCTACCCCACTACTTCTGCTCGTGATCAGAGATGCACATATCGTCAGCCACTAAAGGACATGCTCAACTGGTTACGGTCAAACAACTGACAAGCAAATCTGTGTATGGAGTAGAATATTTGCAGTATTATTATTATTATTCTGGCAGCAACTAGAAGAATCATTAGTGCATTGGACCAAATGCTTAGTAACATTTCTTCTGGCTCTTTAAGTTCAGAGTTCAAATTACACCAAGGGCAACTTTGTCTTTCATCCTTTCAGGGTCGATAAAATGAAGTACCAGTTAACTGTTGGGGGGTCAGTATAATGGACTTATCCCTCCTCCAAACTTCACGGTTTATACCTGTTTAGGAAACATTAGAATTTCTAACATTCCACCTTCTAATAATGTCGTAGTATATAAAAAGCAGCACTCAGAGTAACAAAACTACATAAAAAAAAAAAAACAACCAGAAAAACTGTTACGTGTGGAACAGGTCTATCTACCAGTCAAGTCTACTGTTAGGATCAAAGCATAACCATTGGCAAAGCAGAGCTTGTGGAGCTAGTGGTGTTGGGTAACTATGGCGAAGGGGGTTGGACTGCGGATGCTGTTGAAAGAACTGAGGGCAGAGCTTTGTTTCTTTAGAGAGAACAGTCAACTTTTTCAGGTATTTGAAGAGAGAGAAAAAGAGAGAGGATGGGATGTGAAAGGTAGGTGAGAATGGCAAAACTGGTTTATGACTAAATGGGCCTACACTAAACCCATGAAGTAAGCCTTGCTTCTCTTTCCAAGTAAGCTATTTTTCCATTCCATCGGGCATCACATCTGCTCAACTATGGAGTACTGGTCACTTAAGGTTAAATAATGACCCTGTCTTTTACTCTGACAGTGCTAATGACAGCAAGGTGAGCTAACAATTAGCCACACACACACGCGTGCATACATGCATTCATGTGTGCACGCGCGCGTGCGTGACAAATTTCCTCATAGTTCCTGCCAATTGATTTCATTCACAGGCATTATGATTCTTCTTCTTCTTATTATTATTATTATTATAATTATCATCATTTTCAAAGGTGGCGAGCTGACAGAATTGTTAGCATGCCAGGCAAAATGCTTAGCGGTATTTCGTCTGTCGCTATGTTCTAAGCTTAAATTCCTTTGAGGTTGACTTTGCCTTCCATTTTTTCAGAGTCGATAAATTAAGTACCAGTTATGCACTGGGGTTAATGTATCCGACTTAACCCTCCCCCAAAACGGCTGGCCTTGTGGCAAAATTTGAAACCATTATTATTGACGGCGGCAAGCTGGCAGAATCATTAGCACACCGGGTGAAATGCTTAGTGGAATTTCGACTGCCGTTACGTTCTGAGTTCAAATTCTGCCGAGGTCGACTGCCTTTCATCCTTTTTGAGGTTGATAAATTAAGTACCAGTTGTGTACTGGGGGTCAATGTGATCGACTTGCCCCTTCCCCCAAAATTTCAGGCTTTATGCCTATAGTAGAAATGATTATTATTATTATTATTATTATAATTATCATCATTTTCAAAGGTGGCGAGCTGACAGAATTGTTAGCATGCCAGGCAAAATGCTTAGCGGTATTTCGTCTGTCGCTATGTTCTAAGCTTAAATTCCTTTGAGGTTGACTTTGCCTTCCATTTTTTCAGAGTCGATAAATTAAGTACCAGTTATGCACTGGGGTTAATGTATCCGACTTAACCCTCCCCCAAAACGGCTGGCCTTGTGGCAAAATTTGAAACCATTATTATTGACGGCGGCAAGCTGGCAGAATCATTAGCACACCGGGTGAAATGCTTAGTGGAATTTCGACTGCCGTTACGTTCTGAGTTCAAATTCTGCCGAGGTCGACTGCCTTTCATCCTTTTTGAGGTTGATAAATTAAGTACCAGTTGTGTACTGGGGGTCAATGTGATCGACTTGCCCCTTCCCCCAAAATTTCAGGCTTTATGCCTATAGTAGAAATGATTATTATTATTATTATTATTATTACTATTATCATCATCATCATTTCTGCTATTGACAGTCTAAAGTTAAAAATTATTTTTTAAAATAAAGAGAAAAAGAACTTCATTAAATTTAGCGATTAATAAATAAACTAAAACCTTCAGATAAACTGTCATGTGCAGAGCAGATTGTGTCTACTCAGGCAGACACAGTCTACTTGGGCAAGCACTGGATATCTGCCCAGTCAACCAATAAGAAACAAGAACGCTAACATAAATGAAGACCTGTCTTAACTCTTGATTAGATAAATCTTCAAGTAGCAAACTAAAGAGAAATCACGTGATTGGATTTGCTTGCCCTCTCCCAAGCACCCTTCACCTCTCTCTTCCTATCCACTCACTAAAATTATTGATAGGTTCTCCAAAAACTTCATGTGAAATAGAGCAAAAGGAATCAATACTGGTGTCATAGATTGAACCTGTTTGTTCAAGAACATGGTTAAATGGCACTACCTAGGAACACTCATATAGCATTGATCTACAGTGGGTTGGCTGTAAAGGAAAAGACAAAGCTCTAATAGTTTTTTTTGTTTTTTTTTTTACATGGGCAATTGTATTAAAATTATTGTTAAAAGGAGAATAATGATAAGATAATAATGTCTGAAATAAAAACGGAAGAGGTTAAAGAAAAAAAACAAATCTATGTCAAGCAGTTTTGAAAAGGTTTTTCTATTTTTATCTCTGTGTATGAAGAGATAAAATTAGATTTAGAAAAGAGAGGGAAACAAGAAGAATTAGAAGTAATTTCCAATTCCTGGCCATCTTCATGATGTTTTAATTAGTAATTATCAATTATTATTATTAGTAGTAGTAGTAGTATTATATCATCATTATCATTTAAATTCTGCTAAGGTCTACTTTGCCTTTCATCTCTTTGGGGTCGATAAAATAAGTTGGGTCCAGAGGTCAATGAAATTGCCTAGTCCACTTCCCCTAAACTTGCTGGCCTTGTGCAAAAATTTGAAATTATAATTATTATTATTAATATTATTATGCCGGCAAGTTGGCAGAATCATTAGGATGCCAGGCAAAATTTAGCAGTATTTCACCCGCTGCTACATTCTAAGATCAAATTCCTCCAAGCTCAACTTTGCCTTTCATCTTTTCGGGGTCGATAAATCAAGTCCCAGCCAAACATTGGGGTCGATGTAATTGACTAGTCCTCTCCCCACAAATTTGAGGCCATGTGCCTCTAGTAGAAAGGATTATTATTATTATTATTTTTATTATTACTATTATTAAGGCAGCAAGCTGACAGAATTGTTAGCATGCTGGGTAGAATGCTTGGCAGTATTTCGTCCATCTTCACGTTCTGGTACTGGCGCTGGTGCCACGTTAAGAGCACCCAGTACATTTTGTGGTGTGGTTAGCACTATAAAAGGTATTCAACCATAGAAACCATGCCAAGGCCAGCAATTTCGAGAAGGGATTAAGTAGAGGAAATCAACCACAGCACTCAAGTAGTACATATTTCATCAACCCCGCAAGGATGAGAAGCAACGTTTCGCTTCAGCGGAATTTGGACTCAGAATGTAAAGACAGACAAAATGCTGCTAAGCATTCTGCCTGGCATGCAAATGATTCTAACAGCTTGCCACCTTTTTAATAATAATAATAATAATAATAATAATATAATAATAATAATCTTTTCTACTAAAAGCAGAAGGCCTGAAATTTTAGGCAGGAGGGGACTAGAAGATCACATCAACCCCGGTGTTTCACTGGTACTTAATTTATCAACCCCCAAAAGGATGAAAGATAAGGTCAGCCTCGGCGGAATTTGAACTCAGAATGTAGCAACCAGGTGAAATACCACTAAGCATTTTGTCCAGCACATTAACGATTCCGCCAGCTCACCACCTTAATAATAATAATAATAATAATAATAAGCTGCAAGAGTCGAACATAAAGATTATCCCTATTGTCATCGGAGCATTGGGTTCAATACCACCCAATCTCAAAAAAAAACCATCTGAAAATGTTAGAAATACCCTACAATCTAGGTGTATTGGAAAAGTTAGCATTACTTGGAACTGCACGCATATTACGTAAAGTACTGTCTGTCTGAGGTTCTTGTTGTGACTTGACAAATAGCACAAACCCCCAGTAGACACAATATCTTCAATCAACAGCATCACGACATCGTATACTGTGCGACGTCTATAATAATAATAATAATGATGATGATGATGATTTCAAATTTTGGCACAGAGCCATAAAGTGCTGGGAAGGGAACCAATCAATTATGTCAACCCCAGCGTTCGGCTGGCACTCTTTTTATCGACCCCAAAAGGATGAAAGGTAAAGTCGACCTCAGTGGAATTCGAACTCAGAACATAATGATGGATGAAATGCCGCTAAGTATTTCGCACACTGTGCAAACCATTCAGCCAGTTCACCGCCCAATAATAATAATAATGTTTTATTGGCTAAGACAAATACATAGTAGAAGTTGAGTGTTAACAAACGAAGTATCACAAACATCATAAAAGATTGCCATGGATGAGGAAGCAATAGGGAAAGAGAGAGGGTAGTGTTTCAAACCCACTGCATTAATCAGGGAAAAAAGGTGGAGAGAGCAACATACTTCAAGGTTGGAATTAGATATAAAAAGCCAAGATTCTTCTACAGAGTTAGTAGATGAGAAATATACCTGAGGCAATTATCTACAGCATTCTTCTTCAGTCTTTCTTTATTGATTCTTGGAGAAGGAAAACAGGAGTAATTCAATTAAATTCTAGCCCATTTGTGTGTTTTTTTTTTTTGTTGGTTGGTCGGACGTTTGCTTCATATATTGCACACAAACTATCATTCTTACTCAAACACACACAAACACGTATCCATCCATTTATTCAGATTTGGAGGATCACTCCATTACAACACTGACATTTTTTTTTACACCCAGAAAATCGAAACAACAAATTGAGCACTTTCTCCTCTCATTTAACACACACACACACACACACATACGTACTCATGACGATTCTGCATTACTCAATTAAAAGTGTCAAGATACACCAGGTAAATACACACACAAACACACAAATATATACATATATATATATATATATATATATATATATATATATATATCACCGTGACCGACCAGGCTATCAGATGTTTCTACACATCGCTGGTCACAATGCACTTCGCATTGTTTTAGCCTTCAA
This sequence comes from Octopus sinensis, assembly GCF_006345805.1. NCBI lineage: Eukaryota > Metazoa > Mollusca > Cephalopoda > Octopoda > Octopodidae > Octopus > Octopus sinensis. The sequence goes on from NC_043000.1 coordinate 114,205,171, forward strand.
ATGACACCACCACGCTGGCTAAGCGAGCAGGCCACACACACACACACGTATATATATATATATATATATATATATATATATATATAGATAGATAGAAAAAGGAAGCAGTCTGAATTTTGGATAATTCTTTATTAGCGCTTTCATTCATTTATCTGAACTCTTCAAGACAAAAATTAAATCAAAAAAAGTGCTAATAAAGAATTCCAAAATTCTGACTGCCACCTTTTTTTCAAAATACAATATCTGTACACCACTTCAAACACTCCATATATATATAAGGAATGAACACTCCATCAGTTACGAAAACGAGGGTCCCAGTTGATTCGATCAACAGAACAGCCTGCTTGTGAAATTAACGTGCAAATGACTGAGCACTCTACAGACAAGTGTACCCTTAACAAAGTTCTCAAGGAGATTCGGTGTGACACAGAGTGCGGCAAGGCTGACCCTTTGAATTGTTGGTACATTTCATTTTTTCCAGCTGAGTGGACTGGAGCAATGTGAGATAAAGTGTTTTATTCAAGGACACAATGCATCACTGGGGGATTGAACTCATGACCTTATGATTGTGAGCCGAATATCCCAACCACTAAGCCATGTGCCTTCACAAGCACACTTAAATTAAGATGTGTTTTTGCGAGGAAGTTCTTCGATGGAGCTTTGACGAGCCCTGCGGAGTAACAGTACTGCGAAGGGTAGGTGTATTTAAACAAATATGCACACGTACGTACATACATACATACACACAAACACACACACACTGCTGCAAAGTGAAAATCCGATACAGAAAGATGTGACCTTAGGTGATGTTAAAAAAAAAGATGTTGCCAGGGGGTTTCCAGAAAGGAAGAAATGAAGAAAGTCAAAAGACAAAATCTGGATAACATGGGTGGGGGGGATTTATAAAAGTGAAGGTTGGTGAAATTTCTCTGGAGATACATTGAGGACACATGGATGATGAGGAGGGAATCAAAGAAATTTTAGTGAACCAGGTGAGAAAAAGAGAAATGAAGAGGAAGTAGAATAGCAATGAGGAATCCCATGAGAGATAGACAGAGAGGTAGAGAAGATCAATGGATCAGAGAAAGTGAAACATTTAAGTCAGTGACTCTCAATCAGGTCTCATATGGCCCTTTGGGGTCCAAATAAGATTTTGTTGTTAAAGTTTTTATCTCCAATAAATTGATTATTTACATTAGACGGATATTTGTCCTCATCTTGTTTGTTGTTGAGATGTTTTGGCTGATGTACTCTCCAGCCTTCATCAGGTGTCTTGGGGAAATTTCAAACCTGCGTTCTCATTCCTAAGGTATTTTTTGATATTATTAAATACAGAACTGTAAATTGATATTTCTGAACTAAACGGTTTTTTTTTATTTATACAACTCCTCATGATATTTCATAATGAAAATACAGTAGGATGTAGTTTAATATACTATGAATGGGTATGGAGGGTCCAGTAAAGTAAAATACGAATGAAAGGAGTCCATAAGGGTAAAAACGTTGAAAAATATTGATTTAAAATATATAATAGAGAAACAATTCTCGACCCTTTCGATACCAACCTGGCTGAAACCAGCTCTAGTTCTGTAGTTTTCATAAGTTTTGAATTAAAATCTTCCACCAAACCTTAGTCACAATTTATGTTCCTAACACTAGCTGAATGATAATTAAGTTATTTTACTAAATTCTTTCTTATATTTAAAATTAATTGAAAGAAATACAGAGCATCTCAAAATAAATATGGTAGCAAAAAGGTTAAAATATATAATAGAGAAACAATTCTTAACCCTTTTGATACCAACCGACATAAGTTCTGAATTAAAATCTTCCACCAAACCTTAGTCATAATTTATGTTCCTAACACTAGCTGAATGATAACCAAGTTATTTTACTAAATTCTTTGTTATATTCAAAGTAATTGAAAGAAATACAGAGCATCTCAAAATAAATATGGTAAAATAAAAGGGTTAAGGGAACAACTGAGAAGAGAGAGATGAAAAATGAATAGAGTCCAGTAGAAAGATAGAGAGAAACCACAGAGATGAGAATAAAAGTAGGGGAGAAAAGAAATCTTCACAAATAACTCTGAAGAACAAACAAAAGAGTTCATGAATGGAGTTGGGGAGACACAGGAAGGGGAAAAAAAAACAGAGTAATAAAGGCAAAGAAATGAAAGTTTTGTGAAAAGGAACTGTAGAAGGAAGACAAGAATTGGTGAATGGAAAATAAACCGAAAAGAACATACTTATTGTCCACTTTGGTCTTCAGTGTCTCCTCTGTTTTGTCTCTCTTCACTGTCGCTTTCTCTTTCTCCTGAAGCGGCACTCGACTGACAGGTTCAATCTTTCTCAGTTCTTCAGATTTCTGCATTTCTGCCAACTGTTGTTGTTGCACTGCATCTGGCAGCGGCTGGCTCTCCACCTTTCCTTCCTCCTGGTCCCCTTGCAGACGCTGTCGTATCATCTCCTGGTCTTGCTTCTCTTTGACAACCATGTTCAACCGCCGCATCTCCTCTCGCTGGCTGTCTAAACTCTTTGGTTGCTTTAGCTCTCGTTCAGCCTCTTCCTGCTGCATCCGAAGGTGCACTGCATGCTTCTTCTGCCGCTCATAATTAGATTTCTGCCGCTGAAGTTCCTAAATAATGAGGAGAGAGAGAGAGAGAAAAAAAAAGAATAAGATTCTAGAATATTCTGGATGATCAAACAACTGACCCGATTCAATATAGATTCTCAGTTTTAAATTGGAGCAGATTAATTGAATTAACAAACAAGATCAAATGGTATACGCAGGTAAATGGTTGTCTGCACAAGCATCAGGATGTATACAGGTGTGTATGTGTGTGTGTACAATTGTGGGTGTGTGCATGCGTGTGAGACAAAGTGTGTATGTGTGCATATGCAAGTGTATGTATGTGTGTGTTCAAGTATGGATTTGTATGTTAAAGTGTGGCTGCGTATGTATGTATGAGTATGTGTATATTAAGTGTTTCTGTGCATAGACATATATGTGGCCAACAGTTTGTCAAGCAATTTCATAATCTCCTGTATATATATAAACACAAATATACTAAACAATGTTACGATACACATCCATATCTTACACCATGAATTTATACATATATATGACTGGCTTCTATGCCAGTGGCACGTAAAAAGGACCAATCGATCATGCTGGTGGCACGTAAAAGGCACCCACTACACTCATAGAGTGGTTGGCGTTAGGAAGGGTATCCAGCTGTAGAAACACTGCCAGATTAGACTGGAGCCTGGTGCAGCCTCCTGGCTTCCCAGACCCCGGTCAAACCATCCAACCCATGCTAGCATGGAAAATGGACGTTAAACGATGATGACACACACACACATTTACACCGACATATATACATATGCCAATATATACATCTAAAAATATCAACATACACAAACATAACTGTATACTCTCTCTCTCTCTCTCTACACACACACACACACAGAGGTTCCTTCTGTTATTTTATTTGTTGTTTCTTCCCAACACATACTTTGCCCTATGACATCCAGCTTGAGCCATAGCACCACGACCACCCCTGCCCACAAAAGCATCCTCCCTACCCAACATTTCAAATTTTCCAACCAGGTCTTTACTAACAATGTCATAAACATCATCATATCATTTCAACAAAATCTGTCTTTTCTTTTGCTCTGTAGATAACAAAACTTCCCAAGAACGGAAAAATCAGCAGAACCAATCTCAACACTTTTCTATATTCTGCTAGGTTTTAGTTTGAGCTTCTGATTTCTTTTCTTTTTTTTTTTTTTTGCTTCTGGGTAATAACGTTTGATTAAGGGTCTAGTTGTTTACTGGATGAGGCCTATGCTGCCCTGAAAAACCATCCATTGCACACAAAATTGCAGCACTAGTTGCCCCACAAAACCATATTTGTGTCAAACACTTCACCACTTTTAGCATTGGTCCTCTCTTACTTTAGCATTGAAAATTCCAATGATTTTGCAAAAGCTGTTTTGCAGAAACTGGTTTACTTTGGTTTGCAGGTCATCAAAAAATTCATCTTTGTAACTTGAGTTTTGGGCCATAGACATGGAAAATATTTACTATAACATTTGTATTAAAAAAAGGCCCTCGTTAAGCACTTTAAACAATCAAAGGATATGATGCTTTTTTTTTTTTGCAAATTCTTTCTCTTCTATCATAACCATTCTTTGTATTTCAATGTTACTTCATCTACATGAATAGATAATGATATAGTTTTCCACTTCATTTGCGTCTGGTATACTTGTGTTCTGGTTTCAAAGGCTGCCATAGCCGGGAGTGGTAGCGGGGATAAGCTCCCACTGCCTACAAAGTGCTCCCACGGTGCGCGTCTCAAATAACCTCCAACAGTCAAGTCCAACTCCTGGCCTTTCCGCAGCGAAACTGTTCCCACTGACAGGAGAAGGGGCAAAGGCGAGTCACTGGCACCTTAAAACCAGTTGCTTTGGGTAGTTGGGACTCGATAGCCTTGACTGGCAGTCCAACTAGGAGAGGAAACTCCGATTTCAAACCTCTGCTGCCTTGCGGCAAGACCCCACTCTTGGGAAGGCTAAGGGAGTAAACCCTGACAGAAAATCCAGAGCTGGAGTCCCTAAGGTGGCCTGACACAACATGTCACCGGCAACTCCTGCAACGCATCTGGTACCAAGCTGTATCGACCCATCGTTCCCTTGGAGCTACCAGCTGCATGGAGAGGGGGGATCAAACTGCATGGGCAACAGCTGATCCCTCATACAAACCTGCCCAGGCCTTGTAGCTCAACTAGGAAGCGCAGATAAACCCACCACCTTTTCTGAGCTACACCATCGTCTCTTGAGATGGACGGATGCCAACGACTTGTGTTCCAATATCACCAGAAACACTAAGAATTTTGAAATTCATCATTCCACTGAGAGATTAATTCCAGCCAATATTCAATGTTACATGTTCTTACATTCCAAGTGGAGACAGGTCTTACCAGAATATTCTAAGCAACTTCTATCTTGTGAGATATTGGAATTATAAGAGTCTTAGTTGGGTTGTGATACTATGAAGGACACAATACTAAAAGCACGATATGATTATTTTTAGAATGACATAATAGGGTAAGTGTGAGAGGCTGGATCTGGCTAATTTGATCATAAAATAAGGCGGAATATTTGGGCCAGATATGGCCAGTTTAAATGCTAAAGGATTAATACAATCTAGCATAGATGATGATGATGACAATAGGTGGAACTCCTGAGAAAGGTATGATAATGTCAAGTGTGCAGGAGTCATGATATAGTCAGCTGACAGTTAGGTCTGGTGCAAGGGTGTAAGACAAGAGAGCCTGCTATCCCCTAAACTTTGGCATGAAAGACATGAAAGACCGGAATAAAAGTCTAGCACTCCATATTCACAATTTTTGGCTAATTAAAAAATCTGCTATGAATGAACAAAGCATATAGAGTGTGACAGGAAAGTAAAGGGCAGCTCTTAAGTAGAATATGCCACAGGATAAGGGTTTCTCAATAGTTGAAGATCTGTAAAGATGGGTTTCATTCACATCAATACAGTTTGGAAAATTAAAAAGCAATTTCTCTCACAAAAATATTGCTAAGTTCTAAGTTATACAAGAAGATACTTGCTCAAAGAAATGTACAATGAGACCAATTCTTAAGCCTTGTGATTTCAAACCAAACTTCTTAAATACACACACACACACACACACCACACACACACACACACAGAGCTATACCAGCCTCTATTCTTAACTCCTACATACAATGATACCTGCCCCTATTCTTAACCCCTACACACCACATCAGCCCCTATTCTCAGCCCCTACACACAACTGTCTGTACCAGCCCCTATTCTCAACCCCTACACACAACCATACCAGCCCCTAATCTTAACCTCTACACACAGGCATACCAGCCCCTACTCTTAACCCCTATACAAAATTATACCTCCAACTATAATAATAATAATAATAATAACAACTAGTTTTGCTTACAGTTAGATTGCTTACAATTTTCTCTATCCCAGATATAAAAAAAAAATTGAAGTGGTGTTCTTGGAAATAAATAAATAACAAAACTAGAGATTAAAGGGTGGTGGTTGGCAGGGGTAACAAAACCTAAAGTCAAACACAAAGTTGAAAGAACCAAACACTCGATCCCCTTCCTTTCTTCTAAGAAAGGGTTTACTTAGTCTATGAAGAATTCTCTTAATCCTCTTAGCAAGAATTCCGATTCCAGAACTCCACATTAGCAAAAGAAAAACACGATACGCTGAAGTCAACTTGCAACAGACACAGAAATTCTAAACAACCTAAACGCCTGATAAATTAATATCATTATGAATCATTATTGTTATTTTAATAATTTTACTCACTGTTTTTATTTAAAACTTATTTATTGTCTTTATTATGAGGAGGTAAACAAGTTCAAGGAATATGAAGAAAACTAGCAAAAGAACACAGAAAATAATACTTGGACACACATACACACACATCACAGAGGAATGTTTTATTTTATGTTGTATCCTAAAGGGATTACAATTAGGAGATGAAAGTAATTAAAACTGAAATGGGTTCACATCCTTCATTGTGTACTTATGTATGTGCGTACATGCAGGGATATGATAGATTTTTCTCTTTCAGATTGAGGTTTTAGCATTTGTTTCAAGCATTCACCTGCTTGTGGCAAGTCTGTACAGAAAAGGGAGGTGGGTGATGGGGGTGGATTGTTTATACCTTAATGCATAGTGTGTGTGGATGCCTATGTCTGCATGTGTGAGTTTGTGTATATGTATGTGCACTGATGCAGGATTGATACAAGGCAAAGAAAAACAACCTAAGGAACTGAAAGAAGGAAGTTTTTGCAATTTCCCAGAATGATTGCTGCTTCTGAAATACAGGGAAGGTGGTAAGGAGGCTGAATAACGCTCAACATCATCATTACAACTTCACCTGGAAATCCTCCAACATTAAACACCTACTGGAGTATCAACAACAGCCAATAATAACATCATCATCATTGTTTAATGTCCGCTTTCCATGCTAGCATGGGTTGGACGATTTTGACTGAGGGCTGGTGAACCAGATGGCTGCACCAGGCTCCAATCTTGATTTGGCAGAGTTTCAACAGCTGGATGCTCTTCCTAACGCCAACCACTCCAAGAGTGTCCACTCCAAATGTCGAGTGAGGTGGTAAGGACAACAGAGGAATGGGGAATGTAAGGAAGAGGGTCAGGCAGGTCAGGTGGACACTATTGCTTACTGTGTGTGTGTGTCCTTTTATGGCCTCTACATACAGCTAGTTCAGCTTAGATACAGCAGTAAACCTTGTTTACATTTACTGTCTATAGGCAAAGGACCCAAATCCCACTTTAAGTAAAACCCTACAGTCTAGAAAGAAGGACAATAATGTCATACACCCCTAAAATAACAGGTGGTCACAGCTGAAATAAATAACTTTGATTGTAACTCCACCCTATCAGGGTCAACATAGGGCCCAGCAACAACAACTAAGAGCAATGATGTGAACTCCAATTCCATCATTGTAGAATCTCGGTCATAGCGGTCAGCATTATTCTGCCAATGGCTGAAACTGAACTCACTACTACTCTTTTACTTGTTTCAGTCATTTGACTGCAGCCATGCTGGAGCACCGCCTTTAGTCGAGCAAATCGACCCCAGGACTTATTCTTTGTAAGCTTAGTACTTATTCTGTCGGTATCTTTTGCCGGGGACATAAACACACCAGCATTGGTTGTCAAGCGATGTTGGGGGAACAAATATACATATATACGATGGGCTTCTTTCAGTTTCCGTCTACCAAATCCACTCACAAGGCTTTGGTCAGCCCGAGGCTATAGTAGAAAACATTTGCCCAAGGTGCCACGCAGTGGGACTGAACCCAGAACCATGTGGTTGGTACGCAAGCCACTTACCACACAGCCACTCCTGCGCCTACACACATTATCATCATCGTTATCATCTTTTTCTATCCACAGATGTTGGACGGATCATTTCTGCTCTCCTGGATGGGTCAGGGGAACATATTTTGCTTGTAAGCTTCATCTCTAGAGATTTTTTTTCTAAAACCAATTACTCTAGAGTGCAGCGGGTGTATTTATATTGTGGCACCAGCACTAGAGAGAATACGGAAGAGGGAATGAGGGCCATATGGTGAGTAATTGATGGATGTTAATACCAAATGTCCAGTGAGGTGGAAACCTTGGACCCTATTGCTTACTCTGTGTGTGTGTGTCCTTTTATGGCCTCTACATACAGCTAGTTCAGCTTAGATACAGCAGTAATTTCTTGCATTTTGCACAATTCCAGATATATCCCTAAGTGGATTAGTCTGTTGAGACATAAGTGAATCAGCAGGGGATAATGGACTGCTTCTCGTAATAAGATACAAAATATCCTCTTTATCAAGATTCTGCTAACCTGGTTAGCTGAGAGACCAGCAAAACTCTGCTCATCTATTTGGTCCCATTTTGTCAGAGTAAAAGTGTTAATTTTATGTTATTTATTTAAACACTTATTCAACAGTTAGTCTGGGTAGTAGCAGGAGTGACACACCACCCAGTTTAATACTACTACTTGGTCCTTGAGTACCTTATTGAGGTTCACTCTGTCACAATAGGAACATGGCTCAGTGGTTAGGGTGTTGGACTTGTGATTGTAAGATTGTGGTTTCAATTCCTGAACCAGGCAATGTGTTGTTCTTAAGCAAAACACTCCATTTCACATTGCTCCAGTCCACTCAGCTGGTGAAAAGGACTAACCTGTGACACATTGGTGTCCCATCCAGGAAGGAATATAAATGTGAGATAAACCAGAAAACCATCCCTATGCACCTTACAGAGTAATGAGGACTAACTGACTAGGCCCGTTACAAACATTTAGGCCACACATACCACCCCACACACTGGATTCCTTTGTTAGAGAACCTCACTTTAAGTTTACTCAGGCCCTACAGGGTGATGGGAGATTGTCCCTTCTTCCCAGATAAATTTATAAAAACAATTAAATTGTGTGAAAAAGTGCCACACCCTAGCTGTTGAGGGAACCTGTGGAAGAGGTAAACCCAGGAAAACCTGGGATGAGGTGGTGAAGCATGACCTTCGAACTTTAGGTCTCACCGAGGAAATGACTAGAGACCGAGACATTTGGAAGTATGCTGTGCGTGAGAAGACCCGGCAGGACAAGTGAGACCATAACCCATGGCCTCAGTCCACTTATGCATACCTTTCCTTCTTGGGACACAAAACTCTACTTGTGAAGACCTGTTGAGGCAAGTGAAAATCAAAATCAAAATCGATCAACATCAATGGAAATTGTAGCTGTGATACCAGTGCCGGTGGCACATAAGAGAACCATCCGAACGTGGCCATTGCCAGCACCGCCCCGACTGGCTTCCGTGCCAGTGGCACGTAAAAAGCACCATCCGATCGTGGTCGTTGCCAGCCTCGCCTGGCCTCCATGCTGGTGGTACGTAAAAAGCACCATCCGATTGTGGCCGTTTGCCAGCCTCGTCTGGCACCTGTGCCAGTGGCACGTAAAAAGCACCCACTACACTCATGGAGTGGTTGGCGTTAGGAAGAGCATCCAGCCGTAGAAACATTGCCAGATCAGACTGGGCCTGGTGCAGCCTTCTGGCTTCCCAAACCCCAGTTGCACCGTCCAACCCATGCCAGCATGGAAAGCGGACGCTAAACGATGATGATGATGATGAATTAAATAAAATTAACAGTCAATACAGGGACAAATTTTTATCAGTCTCATTAAGCATTTCTAACCATATTTAGTAAATTCCAGTCTCGGATGTTCCACCTGGTTTTTTTATCCATTTTCCTTCCACCAGAATCACATCTCAGACACATCTGGTTGATGTCTGGAGTCATTCATGAAAATTAGTTAAGGATGCAAAGTCTGCTAATTAAATTAACCCAGTGAAGCAAGAGAGTAATGATGTGAAAGATGTCTGTAATGAGTAGAAGGCAACTTTGTTAGATTCTAACGAAGATGACTGCTTCCAAATTACATCAGGAAAAGAGAATTCCTGTTTTTAAAAAAACTGTCCTTTTATTAAAGAAGGAATCCCAGAGAGACTAATTAATAACTGTGCAGGTATGTTTATATAACACACCTATAGAAGTACAAGATGTACTTTTAACCATTTAATAAGATGTCTACATCTTTGTTTCAAAATAAAAGAGGAAACAGTTATGTTTATATTTCTTCCATCTTTTAAATGATAACATTATTTATTTTAACACTTCATTAATAATTAGCAAACAAATTGTGGCTAACGAAAAACAACTAGAAATTATTTACAGTGACTTCTTTGCAGTAAGCATAAGGCCAATTTTGAGGGAAGAGTAGCGAGTTTCACACACACACACACACACACACACACACACACACACACACACACACATACATACATAGATACACACATTACCCAGTTTTAATACCACCCTCTAGTTCTCGGATAATTTTAGCAGAGTTCAATCTGTACTGAACATTCAGATCTGGCCCTTAGTTCCTTCCTTGCCTTTATTTTCCAGCAGGTGTTCAAACTGGACAAAGGTAGGTCCCATATATGTCACCTGAATGAAAGGGCCTGCAAAGGACAGGAGCATTTTTTTTTTCTTTGCTTCTTAATGCCAGTTGAATGATAGCCCAATATTTCTGTAACAAATTGCACTGACATTAGAGAGATATGAGGGAAAACTGGACCCAGCCACATTTGAACCCAGAGAGATAAAACTAAGCTGTTAAACATTAAAGGTCAACCTTCTACTATTTCCGCCACCTGGGAAATATTTTTAACATAAATTGGGGGATGGTTGCTGTAAACTTCATTTAAATTTAGAGAAAGATGGGGGGGGTGCATGCATGCACACCTGCATGCATATATTCCTGCAAAGGAAGGGCATCCAGCCATAGAGATCATGCCAAAACACATGACTGGAGGAGCATGGTGCAGCCTTCCAGCTTGCCAGCTCTTGTCAAACCATCCAACCCATGCCAGCATAGAAAAGAACATTAAATGATGCTGCTGCTGTTGATGATGATGAGTTACATTGTGGTGATGATGATAATGAATTATGTCAAACATTGAAGACCACGTGTTCATTCTCTCATTCGTTGAGATAGTACCAGGTTACAGAGCTTACTATACAGTAAACTATTACACATACAAACACTCATAAACACACACACACACACACACACCTATACATACATACATATACTATGGCATTTCTGAAAAATAAATAACATGGCAGTTTTAGTAAATATACTTTTGAATGAAATACAAATGCTCGTTAACAATTTAATATTAACAGAAACGTAGTACAGGTGAGCAGACACACCTCCGTAACCAAAGATATTCTTTTCTTGATCATTCATATTTCAATAGGATATAACTCGGTTTAATAATTAAATATACATAAAACCCAGTTTGATAATGAAACATATACACTCATAATTAATATACAAAAACTCAGGTTCAATAATGAAGTATACAAACTCAGCGTGATTAATAAAATATAAAATATTTCTCTGAAATTTAACTTTAAGAATTAGAAAATAAAGTGATAGGAGCAGTATTGATACCAAAAAGGTAATATTTATTCCCATTTAAAAGTGGATGTTGTGTTAGAACACAAAATACTGTGATATTTATCAAGAGAGAACCTCTATGGTTTGTGGTGCTTACAAGCACTCTTATTTGTAATACTATTGGGAGACAATCACTGCCATCCCCACAGCCAGGACTACTAGATCATGTGATTTTGGCCTTCTTTGGACTTGTCAATGAGGGATACTTGACAGCTGAAAATAGCAGTAACAGTCCCACTAGCGATATACACAGAATCACAGAACCCATTAGCGCACCACAAGTTCATATGAGAGATTCTCTCATGGCAAATATAACAGCATTGCGTGTTCCAACACAACATCTACTTTTAAGTGGTGATAAATTTTACCTTTAAGAATTATAATTTAATTCAGTTTCCTACAGAACAAAACAAGAAAATTGACCCTGATAATAGAACTTTTACAATTTGTATTAAATCTCAAGAAAATAAACAAGGGAGAAAAAGTCGATAGATACAAGGAAGAGAAAAAATATAGAAGAAAACAATATGACACTGGATTCCATCTACTGGTAAATACGGCAATAATATGAGATTTCCCAGTTCCTGTAAATCAGAGATTGAATATGAGATTTCAACAGCAAGAGAGGAGACGATACAAATACAGAACAGAAAGCAAATAGTTACTAATGGACTAACGACTATAATAAAAGCTACCGATAGCTCCACAAACCACAATACTGGCCACAGACTCCAACAAAAGCAACAGCAAAAAACAACTGTACAGACAGGAGATTACACAAAAGGAAACAACAAAAGAAACAAGAAAAGTAATAACAATAATAATAATAATAATGATAATCAACTACAACTACAGGAGAATGTTCACAAATATCGGAATAAAGTGCAACAGATAACAGAGAAAATCTGGAAAGGAGAAAAAATAGACAGAGAACAATTCTTACAGAAAAGACATGGAGATTTTTCCAAAACTGACCTGTTTTCTGTATAGACATTTACATAGAAATAATATAGAAAATAAATGTTAAGTGCATACTATGTATAGCTTTATATATATATATATATACACACACACACACACACAAATATACATGTGTGTCATCTACCAATGTATATTGGCAAAATATATAAACAGTGGCTAGAAAGCCCCAAAAAACAAAAAAAAACTGATGCTTTACAAATGAACTCCCTTGGGATATTTGTTCTGTAGTGTGTTACAGACACTCCTATGTCTCTCTCACCATCAGTGAACCAATGAGTGGTAAGCTGGAAAACAGTAACAAATGATGCTACTGTTCCATTCATATAACATAAGATAATATAATATGCCACACAATCCAATATCTGAAGTGTGAAATTGCAATTTGAAGGTTGCACCCTTGATATGGTGAAATATGAAGTGTCTTCATTTAGATCCTCTTCAACGACATGAATGAATGAATGGATGGATGGATGTGAGTATACACATACACACACAATCATCATCATTTAATATCCATTTTCCATGCTGGCATGGGTTGGATGGTTTGACAGGAGCTGGCACCAAGCTCCACAGTCTGTTTTGGCATAGTCTTTACAGCTGAATGCCCTGCCTGATGCCAGCCACTTTACACAGTAGAATGAGTATTTTTATGTGGCACCAGCACTGGCAAGGTCTGTTTTGGTATGGTTTTCACCCAACAAATTGCCACATTTTTGCCATTAAATGGAACCTAAACCAAAACACTTCATATTTCACTGTATTGAGGATGCAACCTTCAAATATATTTACACATAATCACAATAAGAGGCAATGTTAAGCCAGCCTCCATTAAAATATCACACACACACCCCTCATTTGTTAACGTATTATTTCATACTTACAATAAATCCCCACCAAAAATAATTAATAGGTAAATAAAAATCACTCAGAAAGGTAATAAATAAAAACTTAAAATCCTTGCAAAAAAGCAACATTTAACAAATAAGGGATTTAGGTATAAAAACTTATTGTGTCTGTCCAAAGGTCTCAAACAAGTTGTTCCTATGATCACAGTATTATTAACCTCATCTTTACACCTCAACTTTATGCTGTATATTCACAACACACAACAGGCTTTAATTAACATAATTAGTCTTATTTCTTTCTGAAAACAGATATTACTGGCCTTAGTTTAGAAATAATGACTCAAGTTTGAAGCCATTCTGAGATAAGGACCATATACACATCCAGTAAGAGGCTAGCTTGACCCTTTTGTTACCATATTTCTATTGAGACACTCTGTGTTTCTTTCAACTAATTTTAAATATAACAAAGACTTAGTTATCATTAAACTAGTGTTAGGAACAAATTGTGACTAAGGTTCGGTGGAAGATTTTTTAATTTCCCCTAGCAATGAACAACAACGCTTGTATGATGGTGATCCCAATTTACAGGCAACACATGGTGTGAAGACAAGGGTACACACGATATATATAGGGTAAAAAAACAAAAACAATTCAGTCATGAATGACCATGGGATTATAACTAAAAGGTTACCCAATGAGGTACACAAGTCCAAGCATAGTTGTTTATGGAAGACCAGCAGTTGTCCATGCATACCAGCCTCCTTTCTCCGCACCACAAATGTTATCCAAGGGAAAGGCAAAGAGGCCAATACAGCTTGGCACCAGTGATGTCAAAACTCATTTCTACAGTTGAGTAAACTGGAGCCATGTGAAATAAAGAGTCTTGCTCAAGGACACAACACACAGCCCAGTCCAGGAATCAAGTTCATAAACCCCACAATGGTAAGCACGACTGTGTGCATCTGCACATGCACAATGAGTTTCTTTCAGTTCCAACTATCAAATCCATTCGCAAGACCGGTCAGTCACTATGCCCATGCCTAGACATACCTAGAAATAAACATTTGCTGACGAATACTAGAGACCCAAACGACTGCTACGGAGTGAAGATGTAAATTCTGTTAATTTGTGTTGCAAAGAACAGGTTGATGGCTGTTGTGTCGGTTTAGTTTGAAATACCCCTTCCATGTCATCCACCAAGGACAAATGTGACAACAGTTCTAAATTCTACCAGGCATGGAAGCAGCTAGGTGAGATGTATTACTGCTAGAAAATGGCAAGTGGTGAAACATGCTCAATGTTGGTGCAATAACAATGCCAGTGCAGGAATTAACCAAAACAATACATTTTAAATGAAGCTAAACGTGACATTGTAACAATAGCATGTTACTGATGGGTGGTGAGGTTGCCATTTCTTGACAACAGGAATGGTAATGTGGTGATGGGGGTGGAGCAGGGTTGGTTGGAGGAGGTGGGTGGGGGAGCTAAGAAGGTGACTGGGTGTTGGTGGGGGAGCTAAGAAGGTGACTGGGTGTGGATGGAGAAAGATTGGCTAAGAGGATGCAAGATTAGAAAGGTAAACCAGTTAACGTTTACTAGATACTACAGAGGTGCATTTATTTAATTGCAACTGGCAACAAAGTGCAGTGGCTGTAATGAATGAGGAAGGAGAGAGAGAGGCGGGTAAGTGGTGGAGAGGGAGGAAACAAAGTGGGATGGAAAGTGGGGTGGAGAGATGAGGGGAAACATGAGAGAAGGGATTTTAGAGAATCAGAGAGAGGGTAATAAAGGAAACAAGATACTTGAACAATTAAAATCCTAACAGTATTACTTTACCTGAAGGTGGGCAGCTTTTTTTTTTTTTTATATTTTTGTCTAGAACCTTCTATTCTTTGAAATTGGAAAGAAACTTTGCAGTTATCACCATCACACCCCTAGCTATCTCAACTACCCTCACTTAACCCCCCACCACCATTAAAAACATGAACCAGTCCTTCTTGGCAGATATCCATCCCTCTGGGACTCTTGTCATACCATCTGTCTTTTCATTTAATAATAAACCAAATTAATTTCAAAGCACACAACAACCTCACTGTAGATGGGGTCATGATACGGGGGCCCTGAGCAAAGTGTATCCTCTTAGACTGTTGCTACAGTACCGTTTATGATAATCAAGGGTGCGATGTTGTGCTTAGGATTCATAACAAGGTGAACATCGACACTGATTTGCGAAACAAACACCATTAAATAAAAGCTTGTTATGGGAGTGGCTGTGTGGTAAGTAGCTTGCTTGCTTACCACATGATTTCAGGTTCAGTCCCACTGCATGGTACTTTGGCCAAGTGTCTTCTGCTAAAAACTGGGACCAACCAAAGCCTTGTGAATGAATTTGGCCGATGGAAACTGAAAGAAGCCCATTGTGCATGTGTGTGTGTTTGTGCCCACCACTACTGCTTGACAACCAATGCTGGTGTGTCTACATACCCGTAATCTAGCATTTCGGCAAAAGAGATTGATAGAATAAGTACTAGGCTTACAAAGAATAAGTCCTGGTGGGGTCGATTTGTTTGACTAAAGGCAGTGCTTCAGCATGGTCGCAGTCAAGTGACAGAGACAAGTAAAAGAACAAAAGAATACTGTATGTGAGTGTGCACATGTGTGTCCATGTACAAACATGTTCGAAATAAAGTGATGAAAGAAAAAAGGAAACTCTGCCCTGTTTGTTGGGGTAAAAGTTGATTCCAATAAAACATGCAGTTTGTTTTCAAGAAAACTTTGTAAAGATAGAATCAACGGAATTCTGAGGAGATAAAGCAGCAGCAGCAGTGATATCCATCTTGTTGTATTATTTGTCTTGGAGGGAATCAGATAATCAGATGTTTCAACAGTGTTTAGTATAAAACGGGATGAATACTTCCATGGCGAACTGCCACCACCAACATCACTACAATGATGAAATTTTCCTCTATGTGGCCAGTCAACCTGCTAGAAATAGCAGCCATATCTAGCAAATTACACTCTACTGCTTTATCCCAGTAGGTAATGTAGGCCATGATGGTTATGTCTGGAACACGTTTCGTCCTACATCAACCAGATTGGTTAAAAAACAATAACCAGCGGTCAGTATAATAACAAAAGGAAGTGAGTAGTTACATAATGAACTGAGGTAATTAAATTAGCTGTAATTAAATGTAAAGATACATAAGCAACAGTGCCTTGTGGGTAATTGTAAACAGCTGGCAAGTTTGGGGGCTGAATTTCAGGTTCACTTCCCAGGAAAACTATTTCATACAGGATTTAGACCACTGGATTTCCATCCAATTGTCAACAATCACAGTGATTCCAGCCAATTATGAAGGTGAATACAGCCGATAAATCAAGGTGACTCCAGCTGATAGAATAAGGTGACCTCAGCTGATAGATCAAGGTGAATCCAACCGATAGATCAAGGTGACTCCAGCCGATAGATCAAGGTGACTCCAGCCGATAGATCAAGGGGAATCCGACCAGTAAATCAAGATGACTCCAGCCACTAAATCAAGGTGAGTCCGGCCAGTAAATCAAGATGACTCCAGCCAGTAAATCAAGGTGACTCCGGTCAATAATCAGGGTGAATCCAGCTGATAACTGAGGTGACCCCAGCTTATAGTCAAACTGCCATACCTTTGATCTTGACATACAATACAAAACTAAAACATTCAATAATAAATTTTTACCTGGGCATAAAGCCAGAAGGTAAGTTAATGATATGAACCCCAGAACTTGACTGGCACTTTGTTTTATCAAACTCTGGGAAGATGAAAGGCAAAGTTGGCCACAGTAAGATTTAAACTCAGGACATAAAGCGGCAGAACAAATGGTGATGCTCTTACAATTCTGCTAATGAAGCACCCTTTTAATAATTGTCTCGAAGACAGGTACATGGCCTGAAATATTAAAGAGGGAGGTTAATTTATTAAAGTGACCCCAGGACTTGAGAGGTGTTTTGTTTTATGAAACCCAGAACAAAGTTGACTGCAGCATGCTTTGAACTCTGATAAAATAAAATCTGCCAATTCAACCCCAGAATGACAACAACATAACTAATAATAATTAGTATGGTTCCTCATAGATGCAATACCATAAATTTGAAAGGCTGCAAACAGTGGGTTGTACTGACCATGGTATATGACTGGTATTTTATGGATTGGTTGACTGAAATACTAATATTGCCGATAGAGTAGTCTGGTATAGATGTGCTCAGTGATGATGACTTAAATAATAGACGACAACAATGGTCTTCAAAATGGTAACACTAGACTCTGCAGCATCATATCAAAATATAACCATCCTCTTGGCAATAATTACAGTTTCCATGAAATCAATATCAATAAAACAGTCACTCCATCACTATACACACACACACACACACACACACACACACACATACACACAGACATAGATATCATTGCTATTATGCAAAAGTGTCATAAGTACAAAACGTTGCTCTTTTTTTAGAAAACGAAAAAATAGTTTCACCATTCCATAGCAACACCGTTGTACTACACTTTGACAATTTTTGATATCTTTGCATCTGAAGCAGCTGGAGATACGACAGTTTGACCCATGGGGGGGGGAGTCTTGCTGGGAGGCCTTCATCTGCAGGGCAAACATGGTTGAAGGCTTTACTAAATGTCTTAGACAATAACATTAATTTGGCCAAACTTATGTAAAGTAAGAGCCTACTAGAATGTGCATGTGTGTACACACATACATACACACACACACATGTACATATCTATTGATATATATATATATATACATATATATTAATATTATTACTATTATTAATGTTACTATTTTACTTAGGTAGAGCAATACTAAACAACCTGGTGTTAGAGCTCATTATACATATGCTTCTGTAAAAAGCATCAGTCAAGTACAGAGAAGTAACAGGAAATTGAATAAATGACAAAGGAATAAGAGGTTATGTCAGAAACCTCACTAGCTTACAGTTGTTTCTGCTATAGGATGCAATGCACTCATAGTTGGGTGCTTGTGTATCACTCTATAGATTCATCAGAGCTTCAAAAATAAAGTATCATATATATAAATATGACAGTGACGAATCACTACATCTACACTCTACTATGAAGTGCTGTTACACATATTTTTACATTGTAACATGCACATATAATAACCACACATATACGACACACACTCCGGCTTCCAGTCAATGGACAGAAACCATATTAGGCACCACCGAGTGTTTGTGGGGAGGAGGCAGTATATGTACGTGTGTGTGTGTGTGTATACACACACACACAAACATAACAGAAGGGCGTTGGCCCCATGCTTATAAGTTACAAATGCTGATCATACTGTCCTGGAACATAGCATATTCCTATCAAGGCTTGCTCCAGTTTGTTTGAATAGGAATGGAGGAATGCTTCTCCTTTCACATATTTGGATGGTGAGGGAGAGATGGGTACATCCATCTACCTGTAAAAAAAAAGATAAACAATTTCCCCTAACAACAACAATTCAAGCCATGCGTGACTTTGGAAAACTTATCCCCCCCAAATTTTCTTAAACTTTTTTATTCCCACCTAAAACAACATTTTGCTTTTCGTCATCTTATCTTACAACACAATCAATGTTTCTGTCGTTAGAAGACAGGGGTTAGTCTTTTACCTGACGGTGGTGATGACATCAAAGGAGACAGCCCATTCATCACACCTTAAAGG
Source organism: Octopus sinensis (assembly GCF_006345805.1). Classification (NCBI taxonomy): domain Eukaryota; kingdom Metazoa; phylum Mollusca; class Cephalopoda; order Octopoda; family Octopodidae; genus Octopus; species Octopus sinensis. The sequence continues at coordinate 114,224,358 of NC_043000.1, forward strand.
GCTGCTGAATTGTTGTTGGCAGTGGGGCTCATTTCTGCACCCATCAATTAATTAAAACAATCAATGCAGTATGTGGGTAGTCTCTTAATTGTAGTGCTGAGATTGAGTAACCCTTCACCCCATTAGTCTCTCTCTCTCTCTCACATACACACACATACATATACACAAACATTTTACATACAAATAAGTATGTATACATGTCTATGTATATACAGTCAGAATGTGGTTCCCGTGCTGGTGGCACGTAAAAAGCTCCATCTGAACGTAGTCGATGCCAGATCCGGCTAACTGGCTCCTGTACCAGTGGCATGTAAAAAGCACCATTCGAACATGATCGATGCCAGGCCCGCCTGACTGGCTCTCGTGCCGGTGGCACATAAAAAGCACCCAGTACACTCTCGGAGTGGTTGGCATTAAGAAGGGCATCCAGATGTAGAAACATTGCCAGATCAGATTGGAGCCTGGTGCAGCCTTCTGGCTCTCCAGACCTCAGTCAAACCAGCAAACCCATGGCTGCATGGAAAACGGACGTTAAATGATGATGAAGGTGAGAGCTAAAGATGCTCAATATAGAAAACATGTAGTAGTGTTCAAATGATAAACTGCAGAATCTTTATTGAGTACTAAGTCCAGCAGGTAAAGATAGGCTATGAGAGAAACCAAGGTGAGCTGATATGGAGATAGTGATGTCGATAAACAGCATTAGGTGTGATACATATGTACATTTATACATATACATACATGTGTATACACTCATTATAAATGTGAGTGTATATGTATATACATATGTATGCACTTGCATATAGATTTACATACATATGTTCATATACATGTATGCTTGCTTTGATTTTGTATTGAAAAATAAGTTTTTTTCTAAGAAATGTCAAATGTCAATGAGCCAATTAATAAATATCCGCTGAGGAATTAGCCTTCAGATCAGGGGATTCTCAACCAATTTCTATCGATGGACTCCCTTTGATTACTATTTTATTCTGGTGGACCCCCATAGCCATTCGATATTTAAAACAGATGATGATTTAAAACTTCTTAATATATAAGAGAGGGGGTAATTAACCAGGGGGGGTGGTTAGTTGTTGTAGAGGGGAATTGTCCTGATTATGACTGTTTACAGCATATTTACATCTGAGTTTACACACACACACTTGAAAGCTACTACACCAGAAAGGCTGATATACTTCCATTTATTGGTTTCAATGCTACTACTACTACTACTACAACTACTAATGCTATTGATAGAGTGCTTTAATGTTAGAGGGGAAAAGTGTTCAACTTTCTGATGTCAAGGACAAAAATTGTAAAAACAATTCCTACTCAACTATATGCTATATATATATATAATAATAATAATATAAATAATATATAAATATATGCATATATACATACATATATGTACATACCTACATATATATGTATATATACATGCATATATATATATATATACATGCATATATATATATATACATGCATATATATATATATATATATATATATATATATATATGTATCTGCATATCTTTTACATATGTTTAATATATATACACATATACATATTTATGTGAAATCCCTGTGAAAACTGTACCCCACCCAAATTAAAATAAGACGAATGTGGAAAGTTGTGAGGAAGCAGGGATAATTTCTTCATGACACAGATTGATAAACCAGACAAAGTAAATATTTATTTCCAACTTTCAGGGTTTCATTTGATGTAAGGATCAGCTGTGGGGCTGGTTATGTGAACCCTAGCAATCCATGGGTCAGGTAATTCATACTTTGACAATTCAAGTATTTCACCTCTGCATCTCCTCAGCAACTGGTACTATGTCAGCAAATGTACCATCAAAAATAAAAATCTTGAGTTGTGGGTTTTGTAAGGGCTTGCTTCATTTTCAAGCACTATTTATCCTGATTGATGGTGCTATGTAGGGCAAACTAGTCCAACATGAACTACATTTTTCCAGGTTAAACTTCTAAAACAACCTGAACTCAATTACAACTTCAAAGTACTGACGGACTTCAACTGATGAGTAGCTGGGCAACCTATTTAAATGAGGAGCACCTTTTTACAGCGAGGCGTGTTGTTGCTCAGGCCTCAAGAGTTAAATTGTCTCAGTTACAGGAACAACATAATACCTATTTCTTTACTACCCACAAGGGGACAAACAAGGACAGACAAACGGATTAAGTCAATTACATCGACCCCAGTACATAACTGGTACTTAATTTATCGACCCCGAAAGGATGAAAGGCTAAGTCGACCTTGGCGGAATTTGAACTCAGAACGTAGCAGCAGATGAAATACTGCTAAGCATTTCGCCCGGCGTGCTAACGTTTCTGCCAGCTCGCCGCCTTCAGGAACAACATAATACCATGACACAAACATCCTACGCCCCCAAAAGACTAACAGTTCTTATAATCCACTTCTCTTCATTAGCTTTTTCTTCTTTTTTTTTAATCAACTCCAAAAGGATCAAAGAAAAAGTTGACCTACATGATATATAGTCTGTAACATCTAGGTTAACTAACATAGGAGAAGAAGATAATTTGAGGACTACAGAATATCGTAAGGTAATAATAATATATACGATGAATTAATACAGTGTATGAAAATAATAATAATACACAGGGCGAAACTATGACAACAACAATGGCAAAATTTTACTTTTTATATCAGTCTTTCCCATCAAATATGTTCTGGAAAAAGAGGAAGTATTTTTTTTTTATTCCTTTTTTTTTTTAATCACATAAAGCTTTTCCTTTGCATGAAAACAGCATTTGTTATGTATACATAGATACATACACACACACACACACATATATATATATATATATATATATATTATATATATATATATATATATATATATATATATATATATATATATATATAATAATGATAAAATGTAATAACAAAATAATGAGAACTCGATATTAGATAAATAGAGGATTATATATATATATATATATATATATATATATCTACACACACACACACACACACATACATATGTTATAATTTAGAACAAACAGTAAAAGGTTATCATTATAGTACTCAGAGTTTTAAATGTCGGAGCAAAGAGCTACGATACAGTCTCGTCGGCTATTACTGTATCGTAGCTCTTTGCTCCGACATTTAAAACTCCGAGTACTTATAATGACAACCTTTTACTGTCTGTTCTAAATTTCACCATGATAGATCGGCAGCCACTACACATATTTTTTTTCTCTCCTTGTTTTTTCTGTGTCCCTTTCTGTAGAAGAGCGTAGGCTCAAAACATAAAAGACTTTTTCAATTCATCTGTTTGTTTTGTACACCACCCGTCTTCGTCTTTTGCTTTTTTCGTGAACTCTCCCTATATATATATATATATATATATATATATATATATTATATATATATATATCAATAATCCTCTATTTATCTAATATCGAGGTCTCATTCTTTTGTTGTTACTTTTTATCATTATTATTATATATATAAATATATATGTGTTTGTATGTATGTAAATATGCATGCATACATTGCTAAAGTTCCATGCCATTATCTCACTGTTCTCATGTGAAGATTGCAGTGACATGAAACTAGAATAAACAAGATTAAACATAACAGCCTCAATAAACCATAAACACTGTAACATACATAGAACGCTTATCGATTTGCTACAATTCAACCTCTGAACATACACAATCCATTCTTATATATATATCACAAACTGAGGCTTCAGTTCCTGCAACAAATACTACTTCTATGGAAATGTCCAACAGGTCACTGAAATTAAAAACAGAGAAAAAGAAACGGAAAAAAACAAGAGAAACGAAAAGCTGATCACAAGGAACAAAAATAAAACACAATGAAAGAAGGAAAGAGAGACAAGTGCTGACTGAATGAGTGACTGACTGACTTCAGCTGCAAGTGTTGTTAAACCAAAGATAGGTGACACCTCTGAAAGCTGCTGCTGTACAAATAACACTGAATACACACACATATATATATATTATATGAAATGAAGAATTCTATAACCTCTGTAACAATGGCCAGGAAAGAAACAGAAAAAGATGTGGGGATAAAATTATAAGAATTAATACTAATTTAGATACTTTAAATTAAAGAAAAAGAAGGGAAAAAAAACCAAGAAGGTTTTTTTTTCAAACTTGAAAGAAATTTATTTGAAGATTATTTTCAGTAGATTTCGTTTGTGAGCTTTTAATTATATTTATTTAAAATATGTTCATTTTCTACTATCCTTTTGTCGTGTGATGAAGAAAAAATAGCAAACCAGATTTTTCTCCTGTTCAGAAATTTTACCATCCAACAAACAAATGTTTAAATTTCAAAAAGATGACAAAATATTTTACTTGAAATTTGAATATACAAAGCTACACTCTGTTATATGTCCAAAGAATTAAAAAAAAAAAAGAAGAAAAAATAACCGAAAAAATTGGCAGGAATTTCTAAAACCTGCTTGAAGGTTTGCAAACTCAAAGGAATTAAATTTGGGCTTTTTTTCAAAAGATGCATGTCATTTTTTTTTTCTTTTCTACTTTCTGGGAGCTCAAACACCCTCAACTCTTGATATTACTAAAAAAAAAAAAAAAAACATGTCCCTCTTTGTTGTGAGGGGGGTAAAAAAAAAAAAAGGTTTGAAATTGCTTCCTCACCTGCCTCTCTTCAGATGTTTAAATGTATAGGGTGAAACACCTTATAGAGAGTAGGGAAATAAGGGGCGGGCTAGAGGGGGAACTGGGGACAAAGAGGAGATAGGAAAGATCATCTACACACACATATACACAATAAATAACATATATATATACATTATATATATATATATATATATATATATATATATTGTGTGTGTGTGTGTGTATATATATATATATATGATGGAGCAGAAGGGATGCGAGATGAGCAGCTATCGTTATTACATCATAACCCAACCAACAGAACCTTAAACATGGAGGAGGAGGGGTTCCAATGAAGGAAGGGTGGAGGATGTCAAAAGCTAAAGAGATTGAAAATATTAAGAGGAGGAGGGGGTGTAGGAGTACAGGGTGGATTAGAATGGTTAAGAAAAGGCACTCTTGAGAAACAGGTACGAGATGCATACATCAATATATACATACATAGAGAGAGAAAGAGAGAAAGAGATAGGGAGAAAGAGAGAGAGTCATACATGTACACAGACAGGCACACATGTACATGACATGCATGGGTGTGTGTGTGTGAGTGTGTGTGCGTGCGTGGTGTGTGTGGGTGTGTGTGTGGTGTGTAGAGGATGATTCAGAAGTTCGGTTAGCATTTCAATACCGTATATCATTTAAATGGTAAAGGGTTTATTTATTTATATATTTCTCTCACCTCACAGACACACACACGCACACACACACACACACACACAGTATTGAGTGGGGTTTGAAGGTAAAACAACTGGAAGCTAAGACAATCGACCGAGTATAAATGCATGTAGTACGTCTTGGAGAGACTAGGAAGGTGAGAAAGCAAGGACGGAGGGAAGGAAGGTAGGAATGAAGGAAGGTAGGTAGGTTGGTAGGTAGATGGAGAAGGAATGAGAAGAATGTTATTTTGAGGTTATAGATGAGAGAGGGAGAACAAGTAAAATAGATGACTCTACAACATTAAGACATGCATATTTAATTATAAGTATACACAAGTATACACATCTGTCACTTATAGTTGTGTATGCTTAGAGTAAACAGATATACATATATACATATATATATACATATATATATACACATATATATATAACACTCACACAACAACAGCTGTGAAGAGAATATAATGTAAAAACACAAAAGGAGTAAATCAGTATGTACATGTGTACATATACATACATATGTGTATATATATATATATATGCATATATATATATGCATATATATATATGCATATATATATATATATATATATATATATATTTATATATATACACGAACATATGTATGCATGTGTGAATACATATAAATAACAACTAAGTCAACAGAAAACTATGTGAAAAGAAGTAAAGGCAACATGCGAAAGGTTTGGGTATACATATACCTGGCCAGGATCTTCAATCCCTTGCTTGTGGCCATTATAAGGGCTTCTCTACAATGAAAAGATGAAGCAATTGGAGACACTCTACGGGGGATCTTGAGCAAGAATCAATAAAGATGAAAGGCTGAACCCTAACCACTCAAAACATTTCTTTTTGGTTACAGACACACAGACATTATAAAATGTATATTTTTTTTTTTTTTGGCTTCAAAGCATATAGTTGCATTGTATATTATGATAATAAGGCACAGAGTCCTGGATAAAGCTGAAATAGAAAGGCCTGTTTTGCTGAGAGATTCCAGTGCAGAAAGAAAAAAAATGTATGTGTGTGTGCACAAGTGCATACATGTGTGTATGTACGTATGTGTATGTTTATATAATATATATATATAATATGTGTGTGTGTGTGTGTGTGTATATATATGATGATGATGATATATATGTGTGTGTGTATATATATATATATAATATATATATGGGGAGAATGAGAGACAGAGAGCAGGAATGTGTGTGTGTGTTTACATAAATGAATCTATTGCGTAGTTGTGTGTTTAGGCATGTGAGTTAAAGCTTGAAAATAAAAACATTGGCAAAATACAAAAAAAAAAAACAATTTGGAAATCATGTCTGGAAAGGTATTTAGATTCATTAACCGCCCCCTCCACCACCACCAATTTTGTAGTCTTGTATTTAAGGTATTCGTTTTCAGATGCCAATGCCAACTAAACACTCACCATCCAGTATAAATTTTCAATAAATCGCCAGTTTTACCATGACACTAATACACAACACTTTCTTTGAAATTTGAACAATCCCCACCCTTTTTTTTTTTTTTTTTTGCCTTGCCTTGCCATCCCAATTTGAATCCAAATTTTACAAGGTCCAACCTTTACCTTGCATTAGTGAAATAGAAAATCAACTACAAGATGTTGAAGAAGAAGAAAGAAAGGGAAAAAAAGTGAAAATTTCCAATTCCTTCACTGACCCATTAAGAAAAAAAAAATCATATAATAATAGTTTTGAATTTAGACAATAAGGCCAGCAATTTTTGAAGGAAAAGGTTAGTCAATTACATAGATTCCAGCACTTGCGTGGTTAGGTGTAAAAGCAAAGTTCAAGTCAGCAGAATATGAACTCAGCATATGAAGAGCAGGAGAAAATACCTCAAGGTATTTTGTCCTGCCATTTTTGCACCCTCAATTTACCCAGGTTCGAAATTTCCCCAAGACACCTGATGAAGGCTGGAGGGTATATCAGCCGAAATGTTGTTTTAACAACAAACAGGATGAGGACAAATACCCGCCAAATGTAAATAATTCCTCATCTCTTAAATATAGAACTGTAAGACAAAATGTTGCTAAGTATTTTGTCCAGAATACTAACATAATAATAATAATAATAATAATAATAATAATAATAATAATAATAATAATAATAATCCTTTCTACAAGAGGCACAAGGCCTGACATTTTGCAGGGAGGGGACTAGTCAATTACATCGACCCCAGTGTTTCACTTGCACTTAATTTATTGACCCCAAAAGGATGAAAGCAAAGTCAACCTTGGCGGAATTATTATTAATAATAATAATAATAATAATGATGAATTGATATACTATTCATAAAACCTAACTCATAACTAGTGTAGCAGTCTCCTGTCAACATGACAGCTGTTTTTTAGTTGTTACATTCTTGAAATGGATTTTACTTACACAATACAACATCTCAGCAGTTTTCCACTCCCACCACCATCAACACCACCACCACCATCAACACCACCACCACCTGTTAAAATTTATAAATCTAATTTTTTTGACTTTTTTTCTTTTTTTTTGTGAGATTCCAGAAAAATGTCAAAATTATGTAAAAATGTCTAAAATCTCTAATTTATTTGTTTAAAAACAAAAAAAAAAGTTTCAAAACCCCACCACTACCACCATCCATTTACTAAAATTTCCATTTGAAAATGATTTTAAAATCAGTTAAAAAAAAAAAGAGAATTATCTCCCTTGAATATTTTTTTTATTTTAGTCTTCTACCCAGCGAAACAAAGCCATACTTCATTCCTTCTAATAGCAGAACATAAAAGATATTTGGCCTACCCACATTACAATTCTTTAAGCACACACTGTATCACTAGCTGTACACCAAGGCAGCAAGGAATGTGTGGCGTTAAGATCATGCACTGCATTTTGTAAAAACTATCAATGTTCCTAGTTAGGAGGTCAGGTGAAGCCACGTTTTCTGCTTCCTGTCAATTAACCACTTTATACCCTAAATTGACGGTAAAAACAAAACTATTTTGTGCATATTAGGAAGGGCATCCAGCCAAAACAGTCACTGAGGTCTGGTGCAGGCTTCTATCTGGCCGGCTCTAGTGAAACCATCCCACCTTCCATGCCAGCATGGAAGGTGGACGTTAAACAATGAAGATGGTTATTCGTTTCTATAATGATATTGTAGGATTGGTGTAAGAGTCTGGATGTGGACAGTTTGAGCATAAAAAGTAGAATATTCAGACCAGATACGACCAGTTTACATATCAAAGAATTAAATATGGCACTATCTCAATTCCTTTCCTCTTTTAGATCTGTTTATTCAAAATTGTGTTCTTGTATTACACTTACATTTAACTGGATACAGACACATGAAATATACACCTAATTAAAACAATTATCTGAAATAGACAACTTCCAATTAAAATTGTAGCTATGTTTTATAAAATCCTACATTACAGAGTTAATGATTAATTGAAAACTGAGAAAGGTTGACGAGTGTTTTCTACAATGAAATTGATCCTCTGTAATTCCAGGGAGTGATGAGGAAGGACCAAATCTAATTAAACAGGGCTACCACTAACCCACACACATCCACCTGATTTCAAATGTAAGTTAGATGACTTCATTAATATATTTAGGGAATGTGGAGGTGGAGGTATTACTCATACACTTTTCTTTCTTTTTGGATCAAAAAATTTTAATTAACCATTTCCATCCCAATGCTATTTGCTTAAAAATTCTTACTGTCGACAAAGAAAACACAACATATGCAAGAAATAGCAGTGAAATCTTTTTCAAATCATACCATACAGCTTGAATAAAGAGGAAGGACGCTTTAAATTTGAAGACTTTACTGTAGCCAGAGTGAAGCAAGATAACAGGAGGGAGGTTCAATACATTAAAGGTGCTTTTTTTTTCTATGAAAATCCCTATTTTTTACAATTTTGTGACTGCTGTGTTGCCATTTTTCGGTGTATTTCAACCTGAAAAATGTTCACTTAAAGAGAATAACAAGCTACATAATGCATAATTTTTACTTTTTGAAAATTCCAATTCTAAAGGGTCGAAACAAACCCGAGCAACGCCAGGCAATACTGCTAGTATACAATAAAGGTAAGTTTATACTAATCCTGTCACAGATACTAAACTGTGTTTATCTAAAATGCTGAACAAACTGTGGAGGTAAACAATTCCTATGTAACCGTTAATCTCAGAGGTATTCCAATAGCAATGACATAGCACCACAAATTCCACAGGAACTGGTTTTATTCGTTCGTACCTGCCAGAACCATCTTTACGACTTATTAAAATTGAAACTGTTTATATTTCAGATTTATTCTAACCACAACGAAAATATGTCTTCGTTACATTTCAGACTTCACGATGGCGTTTCCCTGTGAAGTTACAGCAAATCCACACAGTTTAGTTTGGCAAACTTGGAATATTTATATTTAGTTTATTTTCTAAAGAATGTGCAACTATTTTGAATATTTTGCTCATTTCAGCAGGAGTAAAAACAAAATGAAGACAAACCAACAATGTGGTCGTTCAACATGCTAGTAATCATAGCCAAATCTTGCTCAAATCACAACCTAATGCCTTCAAAAATGAAAGAAGTATGTTGGATAATATAGTTTTAGATATTCCTAAAACAGATGGAATGGTCATGACTGGAACATCTGCTCCGTTATTTCTGTTGAGATATTGTGTTTCTTTCAATAAATTTTAAACATAACAAGGAATTTAGTAAAATACCTTAGTTAACATTAAGCTGGTCTTATGACTAAGGTTTGGTGGAAGATTTTAATTCAAAACTTATGAAAGCAAGGCATTTGTACTACAGAGCCAGAGGCGGTCTCAGCCAGGTTAGTATTGAAAGGGTTAAATTGACTGGCATCTATTTTCTCAATTTCTGAAGGTGACAAAGGCAAAGTTGAAGTCGGCAGAATTTGAACTCAGAAATGCAAAGACCCAAGAACAATTATCACAAAGCATTTTATTGGATGCTCTAACAATTCTGCTAATCCATTGACCTGATCAGGCGGTTGATGATGATGATGATGATGATGATGATGATCCTTTCTACTAAAGGCACAAAGCCTGGAATTTTTGGCAGGAAGGGACTAGTCAATTACATCAATTTGAGTGTTTCACAGGTAATTTAATTTATCGACCCCGAAAGGATGAAAGGCAAAATCGACCTTGGTGGAATTTGAACACAGAACATAAAGACAAACAAAATATCACAAACCATTTTTACCCAATGTGCTAATGATTCTGCCAGCTCACCACCTCAATAATAATAATAATAATAATGATGATAATAATAATGGTGGTGGTGATGATGATGTGGCTGTGTCTGTTGATATGGATGGATGCAGCAGTTAAAGAAGTGGAAAAAATAGAAAAAATACTAAGACTTAGCAAGGGAAATGAAAAAAACTGGAGGGCTTCTGCAAAAGTAACCCCAATTACTAGCACTCTGGGCACCCCAACAGCCCTGGTAGTTTCCTTAATGAGATCAGAGCAACTACAAAAATTGCATTAATGAAGAAATCTGTTCCATCAAGAACAGCAAATATTGTCTGAAAGATCCTCAATATCTTAGTAAATTGTGACCCAATATTGATGACATTATTTCCAAAATGTAACACATTTGTGCATACCAATAATAATAATAATAATAATAATAATAATGATAATAATAATAATTTTAATAAAACTGTAAAAAAGTTGAATAAAAAAATAATAATTCCATGTTCCACCCAGATAAGCAAAAGCAAAGAATTTGGAGCAAGCAGTAAAAGGAAGTTAATAAAATTTAGTTTGAATTGGTGAAGAGTAGCAGCAAATGGTTTGAAGAATGTGAGAATATTGAAGGAGCGAGAGAGAGAGAGAGAGAGAGAGAGAGAGAGAGAAAGAGAAGTTGCAGGGAGAAGTTTGAAGCAGTTAGTTTGTGTATGTCGGGAAAGAGAGAGGTAACATTATCATCAAAAATATAGCCGTGACGGTGAGTTTGTCTATGAAAATAGCTGCTTGACCTGAGCTAAAAGTCAGAAATAATATTACAATTTCATGTGATTTTCAAGAAAATAATATTTGATACTTTGCTTTTGGATTTGGCTTGCAAGATTTTTTATATGAGTTCGTGTGTTGAAGCATATTCTGTTGTGTCTGGGGAGAGTCATTCTCTTTTGGTACCTTATAATGTAACATACACACTGGTAAAATTTCCACTTTTTTCTTATTTTTATTTTCCTAAAATTTCCACGTTTTTCTTATTTCTATTGTCCTAAAATTTCCACGTTTTTCTTATTTTTATTGTCCTAAAATTTCTTATTTTTATTTTCCTAAAATTTTCATTGCATCTTGCAATCTTTTCAATAGTTTTGACTCTCTTGATGTTCAAAACTATTGAGAGTCAAAACTATTGAAAAGGTTGCAAGACACAACGAAAAGTTTAGGACAATAAAAATAAGAAAAAAAGTGGAAATCTTACCGGTGAGTGTGTTACATTATAAGGCACAAAAAGAAAATTACTCTTCTCAGACACAACAGAATATTTGATACTATCAACAGCAATTTGAGGTAAGAAAGATCAGTAAGTCCCCTGACTAGATTAGGGGCCACATTGTCATCCAGCAAATGACAAACATGTAGCTGGATGACCATCAGTGGCCATTTCTAATACTTTTTGGCCTTAAGTTGTTTATGGAATCTGATATCATTGCTGTAAATAATGTGATTTCTAGCAGAGACATAAAAGTCTCAGAAAATAAACAAGGCAATATGAATGAAACAAAGCAACTGAGACTTTGAATATTTTAAGGAATTACATGACTGACATTGTTCTAAAGCTAGTTTACGAATAACAGCAGAATACTAGCTGATGGACTGAATCCATATTGAGGGCAGGGCCCCCCAAATTTATTATAAAGTTCATATTGAGCAGGACTTTGAGTCTCACCTAACAGCTTACTCCACCAGACTGGTTGGAAAAGCTGTTAGGTAAAACGTCCCAATCAATAAAAAGTCCCAATCAACATGAACCTTGCAATGAAACTCGTAGTGTCTAACAAGGATCTTGATCAAAGGGGGTTTTCACCTACTCTCTTTTTAAAACTTCTTCACTTCAGAATGAAAGGAATTACAAATAATTGCATAACCAGCTTAATATGCTGTCATCTGAAACATATACAGGTTATATTCCAACAGCTACAGCTAAAGCCTTTAATATTCGCAGGCTTAATACATTTGGTTTTAAATAGATACCATGAGTAGGTATACTTATAGATACATGCAATAGAAACCATGTATATTTGCCAAGTATTGCATTTGTTACTTTGCAAGTGTCATGATCAAGTCTTCTTATGAACAGTGGAGAAACAGTTTAAGGAGTAAGCCTTTCCAAAATTCATTAAAAGTTGGTATTTAATCCTGTGCCAGATCTCGTTAAGCAAACCTATATTCTATATTTGTCAATCAATGTACTGAAGACCATATCACATAATATGCACTTTCTATTTTTTTTTTAGGATGGTACAACACGATTTGTGGGAGACTTAGCTGTTATTTCTTATAGGCCAAGCAACCACATACAAACTAACAAATTGGTTTGCCTTCAACCCAACTGTAAAATAGTTGAAGAAATAAAAATGTAGAACTTAAGATATCGATAATAGACACCAGACTAATGTCTTTCTGACCCTAAACTATGATTGCCAGATATCTCATAAACACTAAAAGAGTGAAATATATCTTAGTTACTTCAGAGTTAGAAGGTGGTGGTCATTTAAAGTGGGTCAATACTTTCCTTCACAGAACAGTATTGTGTTTTACTAAACAAGCCGCAACTGAAATTATTTACCCACACAAACAGTAGGAAAAAAACAGTACCTCTGAATAAAAGATTTATTAGGATGATTCTCCATTTCAGTATGTGATAAACTCCACCACATAACACCATCATGGACAGGCTAAAGTGGGGAAGAACTTCTAGACAACTGTTTTGCCTAATAATTTCTTAATCAGATGAGCCATTCTATTGTCACTCTCTCCCTATGCATGGCCATATATATATATATATATAATTTATTTAAAAGCAGCAGAAATATAACAAAAGCTGTTACTCAGGGCTTCATGTTCCCGTTTGTTGGACAGTTTTGTTGAAATAGAACAAAACTGTCTGACGAACGGGAACATGAAACTGAGTAACAGCTTTTGTTATATTTCTGCTGCTTTTAAATAAAGCATATTACTCTACCTCTGGTATTTGAGTACTCTTTTTCCCCACCTTGTTTCACATTTATGTGTTTACTCCGGTATATATATATATATATATATATATATATATATATATATATATATGTATAATAAATTAAATAGAGAGATACAAATGACAATCCAATAACTCATTTAAATTATAATATAAAATAATATACTATGAATATAATATAACATACATAATTATTAAAAAACCTAAAAAAGCCAACAATTTGTTTCGACTTACATAAATTACTGGATTGTCGATTGTATCGCTCTAATTTAATTTATTGTTTGTAATTTGAATTATACCCCTACTTATGTGGGTACCAGTGAATTGGATATTTTACACACCCCTTTGAAGGGAATTTTTTTTCTTAGTTTGTTACTTTTATATATATATATATACACATACATATAGATATATACATACATATATATACATGTTTATACACACACAAAGATAATGACCACATTATCTGATGTACTTTGCCTTTCTTTCTTTCGGTTAGGTGTGATCTGCTATTTCTTGCAAACTGAGAAACCATTTAGAGACTTCCTCACAATAAGCGAAGTTGGTTTGTTTATAATAATGGTGTTTGAGAAAGCTGAAAGATGAGATGTGACAGCGTCCATGAAGACGACCATCCAACATGACAAACATAATCTAGACTCAAACAACCATCTCCACACTAAATACAATACACCCAGTTTTTTTTTTAACCATTCCTGCTACACTTATAGCAGCAATAATACCAACATTATTTCATAACATATTGTGGTGTTGACGAACTCCTGAAGACTACAGAAAGATCTGAAATCTAAGAAAGAGTAAGAGTCTGTCTAAGTAGAAAGTGAATAAGTTAGATTGACATGAAGAACACAAGCCTATTTCAGAGTCTGGCCCTCAAACAGGGGGCAAAGGAAAACAAAGATATTGTTGGTCTGGTTGTCTATCTAATAGTAAGTCTATCCATTCAATGCCCGAACCCAGGCCAACAAATTCCTTCTATTCCTCAGTGAAGGACAAAGCCTTGAAAGATTAGAGTTTATACAGCTCACATCAATTAAACTTGTTTTTCTACAAACTCCCCCTACACAGAGTACTTTGGAAGTACGAAGTATCTTCAAACTCCTAGCATTAGATTATGAATTAATAAGTTAGAACCAAATAGAAATACTTGTAAGTTAATTAATTGTAATTTAAAATTAAAAGTTATTTCATGACAAGTCAAAATAATTATTCATTTAAATTAATATCAAATTAGTTATCATACTAACGTAATTCATTTATAACCTACAGTCACAGTAATACTAGTACACTGTAGAAATACATTATTTATCTGGTGGGGAGAGGTGGAGGTTTTAGTTTCACATCGGAAATGTGTAACATTATGTAGCTCCAGTCAGCTGTGATTGCACAAAAAACAGCTGATTGAGGGACTGGATGTAATCCAGCGGTATTCACAGCACATAGCTAATTGAATAATTACATGTGTTTCGGATAACCAAAGAGCTCCAGGATATCTAGGGGCTGCAGATATCCTGTACCCTCGTTTAAATTAGGACCACATTGTTCTCACAGAAATGCAGTGACTGATATGGGGCCAATGTGACAACATGGCATTTTATACTTTCTCCACTGTTCAGACTCAGGCTTCATGCCTCTCACAGCAGACCAGCCAAGGTAGACTTGCTCACAATAGGACAATTGCTGTTGCTCTACAATTATTATGTATAGTGTTTGGGTCTAAAGAAGCTGTTGATGCAACTTATATTTTCTACAAGGTGTTCAAAAAGTCTCTCCACAGTAAGTATTTCATTGCAAAATAGATATTTATAAGATCGTATAAGACTACAAAAGAATATATTAGACTTTACAAGACTTTAAAAAAACTTTATATGAGGTGTTGAAAGTGTCGTTCTTCATATTCAATGCAAAAGTTGACTCTTCTACAAATGTTTTGAAATAAATCTTGGAGAGTCTAACATGGTATGGACCGTGTGAAGGTTATGACTATGGAGAGACTTTCTGAACACTCTGCATATGTTTTTATACGTGTCTGAACTGATTGACAGAGATGGTGATTTAAACTGATGTTGCAGTAGTGTTCTGAGATGATGTCGTAGATGTATTTGGACTGAATGGGAGACTGGTGTCACAGAATGGCACCATAATGGCATTTTGGGATGTCAGAGAGTGTCTGTTTATACATATAGGGGCGAGGTGCTGGATCAGAGTTTGCTGCAACAGTAAACTTTGCACTTTGCACTTCTAAGAATTTTCATTTGTGCACATGGTCTGCAACTGAGGATGTACGCCATCTGTGATGAAGCCATTTGTGCTAGTTTATCCTGTTTGTAGTTGGTTGCAAATTTATTGAAGAACTATTGGTGGATACCCAGGTATGGCACTGGCATAATCAATGATGAATATAATATACCTTGTGGTTGTTGGTGAAGGTTATGTTAGTTTGAATGTGAGATCATATAAAGATGAAGCAGCAGAGAGGAAGTTAAAGCTGCTTTCTTTATTAAATCAGTTACAGATTAATTAATGAACAACCTTGTCAAGTAATTAAACGTTTCTGTTGAATGAGAAATCAGTAGTTGAAATGTTAAAGGAACTTTTTTAACACATAGTTGAATTAGTTAATGAGGTGGGAGGTATTTAAGAATGAAAATCTGAATTAAGAGTGAAGATAAATGAAAATTGAAGAAAATCTTGGAAAAAAAATTTTGGAAAACTAAATGGATGTTATGTGTGGAAAGTTTGAAGTTTCTGTTAGAAGAAAAAATTATTAGTTAAGCAGTGTAACTTTACTGACCCTTGTGAATGTATCCTCCATGTTTATTAGAGAAGATGTCTTGGGCTCAGAGTTGACTGCAGCCTCTTTAGGGATCTCACGTGGGGGTTCTTTTGGCTGCAGCTCCTCATCTCTGCCCTGGCGTTGTTCTTTAGCAGCCTCGGCAGCTTTTAAAGCCAAGCAGTTAGCTTCATCCAAGTCATTTACCACCTGTAGGAGGGCCGGGAAAAAGAGGGCACAATACAATGAAAGTTGAGGAAAAAATAGTGGTGGAGGGGAAAAAGAAGGGGCAACAAAACAGAAAAGAAGGAAGAGTAAAAAAAGGGATAACAGAATGTGGAGAGAGTTATTATAAACATGCAAACAATTCAATATAATCAAGTGTTAATGGTAGGTCAGTATTATAATGGCTGCAAAACAGAATGTTTGAATTCTCTGAGAGAGAGGGGAGAAAAAGGTAATAAAACATGCAGATATTATGGGTCATGCATCGGATGACAGACAGACAGACAGAGAGAGATTAGAAAGACAGGATCAGAACTCCTGACATGCTACAATCCTGTTTTTGATAGAATTCAAGTAGTTTTCACATGCAAGCTTTTAATGTTTAACTCCAATGTGCTCTGCTCCACAATGTCTTTGAAACTAAACAACTGTATCATGCTGGCACTAGGGGACAGGTGACAGGGACACCAAATGTGAGGCCGAAAATCCAGCCCCTTCTGTGCAAACGTGGCTGCAGAAAACGGCTTAAAATAATTCAACAAGAAAAAGGATTCAAGAATAAAAAAAAAAATCATAGAAATTACTATTGAGGGTTAAACTTTACAATGTGCATGTATGCATGTGCATGCACGTGCACACACACATATTCACAGCTATGAATATACTGTATTTACAAATATTTCTACTCAATGAAAAATAAATTTACACCTGAAACAAAGACACTTCAGAAGAGCAAAATCAACTGTTCGCATTCAGTTCAAATTTGTAACACTTTAATATATATAAATATAACAACTACACTCTCGGAGTGGTTGGCGTTAGGAAGGGCATCCAGCTGTAGAAACTCTGACAGATCAAGATTGAAGCCTGGTGCAGCCATCTGGTTCGCCAGTCCTCAGTCAAAATCATCCAACCCATGCTAGCATGGAAAGCAGACGTTAAACGATGATGATGATATCTTTTATCGGTTTCAGTCATTGGATAGTGGCCATGCTGTGATACTGTCTTGAAGAATTTTAGTTGAACAAATCAATCCCAGTATTTATTTAGGTTTTTTTTTGTATTTCTTTTTTAGCAAATTCTGGCCCTTATTCTATCAGGCACTTTTGCCAAACCACTAAGCTATGGAGATGTAAATACACTACCACCAGTTGTCAAATGGTGGTGTAGGACAAACATACATGAAAACAATATAATAAAATACAAGTACTAACATTGATTTAATTAACTGCTCCTTTTCTATCCCCAAATTGCTGACCTGGTTTCTAAACCTGAAGCAATTATCATCATCATCATCTTTTTCAATATTCTTCTTATTCTTTTTTTTTTTGTTTTAGTCATTTGACTGCGGCTAAGTTGGAGTATTGCCTTTAGTCGAAGAAATCAACCCCAGGACTTATTCTTTGTAAGCCTAGTATTTACCCTATCAGTCTCTTTTGCCAAACTGCTAAGTTACAGGGATTTAAACACACCAACATTGGTTGTCAAATGATGGTGAGGGGGGACACACAAACACACATATATATATATATACGCTGGGCTTCTTTCAGTTTCCATCTACCAAATCCACTCACAAGGCTTTGGTTGGCCTGAGGCTTTAGTAGAAGACATTTGCCCAAAATGCCATGCAGTGGGACTGAACTCAGAACTATGTGGCTGGGAAGCAAGCTACTTACCACACAGCCATGCAAAATACCTCAGATTTGTGAGAAGAAAATAGCTGAACAAGATCAACCCCAGCTTTTGATTTGAGTTATACATTACTGATCCCACAAGGATAAAAGGCCTGGAGGGATTCAAGAGTACAGATGGAAAAGAGAACAAAAATAACACTGTCAGACATTTTGTACAACACTCAACCAATTCTAATTAATACCACCAGCAGTTAAAGACGTTGTTGTTGCTAGGTTGTTAGAATATCTGACAAAGTACTTTGTGGTAATTAACTGTGACCCACACTGAAGTCAACTTTTATTTTTTGTCCTGCAGAGAGTCGATAAAATAAAGTAAGAGTCAAGTACTTGGAGTCAAATTTACTCCACCCTGCCACTGCACTGTACCTGAAGGATTGGGTCAATGCTGATGCCAGTGCCGCCTGACTGGCTGGCTCCCATGCTGGTGGCACGCAATAAGCACCATTCATGCGTGGATGATGCCAGTGTGACCTGACTGGCTCCCCGTGCCGGTGGCACGTAAAAAGAACCATCCAAACATGCTTGATACCAGCCCCCCTCACCCCGACTGGCTCCTGTGCTGGTGACATCCAAAAAGCACCATCCAAACGTGGTTGATGCCAGCCCCCACCCATCACCACCACCACCATCCATTCAGTGTCAGTAAAATAAGTACCAGCTGAATGCTGGGGTTGACATAATCAACTTACCCCCTCCCTCAAAACTGCTAGTCCTCTACTAAAATTTGAAGCCAATATCTTTTATATTATTGGAGCTGTTGTTACAATTAGTATTAATTAATGCAGTCAATAACATATAAATTAACTGAGGACAGGCTTTTTATTGCTACCAACTATTGAAAATGTTGGTGTTATAACTAGTACTACTACCACTATTACTACTACTACTGCTGCTACTACCACCACCACCACCACTACTATTACTACTACCACCACCACCACCACTACTACTACTACTACTACCACCACCACCACCACTACTACTACTATTACTGGTCATGGTGGTCGAAGTAATAGTAGTTTGTGATCTAGTGATTGATGTTTAACTCAATATCATAAACTTAGTTGCAGGATCAGGAAACGTGTACCACTGAGCTAAGCATTTTGTTTCACATTGGTGCTGCTTGCTCATCCGTAAAGGAGTACCAGCTGGTTGCAGGCATAGCAATCCCCATCCACCCTCTCACTCCTTCCAGCTGTCACTAGTCTTAGTGAGGGGTGGGTTCAGGTAGTAAAATGGCATCTCTATCTACTTATGACAACATAGGCTTTTAAACCAGTAAGTAAAAGTATTGTGCATGTTACTGAGGTATACTCACTCACCAGTGACAACTGGTTGGAGTAATAATAGTAATAGCAGCAGCAGTAGTGCCGGAACTAAAAGCTTTCTTTTTCTACCCCACACAATAAACCCAGTTTTCCTCTGTATCAATTTGCCAAGAATTCAACTCCAAGACAAAAATAAAAAATAAATAAACAAATAGCTTCTGCTCACCGATTTCTGAAGTGTAAAAAAAAAAATTGAAAAATAAAAAAAAAATTGAAAAATAAAAAAAAAATTGAAAAAAAAATGGAATAAAAATTGAAAAATAAAAATTAAAATAAACACAAAATCAGAAAAATTAGTGACAAACAGAACTGAACAGAACCATAAGCTAAATTTTATTTTATTTGTGTAAAAAAAAAGCAAAAAAAAGCAATGAATAAAAAAAAAAGTTGGGGGAGGAGGTACCCAGAACACTCAACCACTTAAAATGGGCAAGATGTAAAATATATATAAAAAAGGAGAGATAATAATAATAATAATATAATAATAATAATAATAATAATAATAATAATAATTTTAGAAAAATAAAAAATAGAAACCAGCCGAGATTTATGATTTTAACAGAAAGTTGTTGGTTTGTAACAGAAATGAATTCATCCTGTGAAGAGAATTGAAGAAATTTTTCAGTATTTATTTTTATTTTTCATATTTTTTCCCTTACCGTTTAAGGAATTTACAGAAGGTTTGTTGTTTTTATTTTGTTTTTATGTTTTACAGTTTATTTTTCTTTTTCATTTTTTTTTAAATTTCAAAATTTCAAATTTGTAATTAAAAGATGACAAAAAAAAAAATTAATAGATAAATATGCCCATGTATGAAAAAGAAAAAAAAAATGAAATTGATAGACTTGAGAGATAACATGGAGGTTATTAGGGGAGTCTTGTAGAAAACCCCTTACTTTCACCCCTATTTCTAATTATACAATAAGGAGAAGGAGATGGGGAGAGGAGAGAAAGATGGTGAGTAAGAAAGAGAAAAACAAAGAAAAATATTTTCAGAAAAGTTTTGGTTTTGTTTTTCGGGGAGATATTTAACAGATCAATTAAAATTTTTTTAATCCACTTAATTATTTGTCTCATCTGCATAATTGCAGCTGTTAGCTTTGATGAAGTTCCTACATAATGTGATGTTGTTATTGAGGAGAGGCAGTTCTGCCCCAGAAGCCTTATTTTCAATGTTGCTGTTGTTGGCGGAGTCATTGAATAGCTCCAAGTAAGCTCTGTCACAGCAGATTTATGATTAAAGACATTCCAATCATGACCATCCTGTTTTGCTATTTTCAGACATGGAACTTTTTTTTTTTTTCTATAGGCTGTGGTTTAGTGGTTCTCAACCATTTTTTGCCTATAGAACCCCTTTGATTTCAATTCTACTCTACTTGGCTCCCATAGCCATTCGAAAAAAAGAAGTCCAATTATAATTTTATAATTAAATATTATTAGGAATGGTATAAAAACATTTGTATATGTATTTACCTCCTTTTGTGGCATCACTCCAGCCACACCCATCCACTCATATCAAATGCAAAGTAGCCATGGATCACCTCCAGAACAGCAATTCTGTCCCCATTCCTTCCATCATATATTAACCTCTCAACACACAAAGTA
Organism: Octopus sinensis; assembly: GCF_006345805.1. Classification (NCBI taxonomy): domain Eukaryota; kingdom Metazoa; phylum Mollusca; class Cephalopoda; order Octopoda; family Octopodidae; genus Octopus; species Octopus sinensis. Next base: position 114,245,629 of record NC_043000.1, read on the forward strand.
ACCACTATCTCAGGCAAGGAGGCTTTTTAGTCATGAAGGTTACAAGGTGACCTTGCTGGTGCTGTTTAAAAAGGAAAACCTGGGTACTCTGTAAAGTGGTTGGTGTTAGGAAGAATAAGCAAGCATAGAAAGCAGGTAAAAACTGAGATACTAGAGCAGGGCTGGCCTACCTGAGGCCTGCAGGCTGCATAAGGCCCACAGACTTTATCTTGCGGCCCACTTGATATTTCCTTGAAGTATTGTGTTTAATTTCAAAATAAAATTGTTTGTGTAAAACATTTGTTTCAAAATAAATTTAAAATTTAAAAGTGGCAATAAAACAATGGCCTATAATTTTATAATTTCAAACAAATGAAATGTATGCAAAATACTTGATTCTGTAATTTGATAATTAGTGTATATGATATACAAGCGTCCCTCATAAACCTTTCTCTGATTAAAGTGGCCCGCAATGTAATTCAAGGCGGCCAGGCCTGCACTAGAGCAAGACTTAATCCCCCAACCCATTGGATCCTTGTCAAACTGTCCGATCCATGCCAGCATGGAATGTAGATGTAAAAATGATGTTGATAATGATTGTTCAGATGATACATTGCTAGTTTAGACACAGGGTCTCTACTTTTATAACAATCAACACTGTTTGTACATTTCTAAGGTAAACCACACAACAACAGCTACGTTAAGAATTGCATGCACAATAAGTCTGGTATATGCCAATCTGAGTATGTCTGTGTATACATGTGTGCATGTATATGTATGTGCATATATCTGTAATTATGTGTGTGTGTGTATGTAGCCCAACGATGCAGTTCTGTATATAAGCACATGCCATTTCAATTTTTACTGCAGTTTTGTGCTGTTAAACGTGTGTGTGTGTGTGTGTGTGCGCGCGCGTGTGCGCTGCCCTACCTCTTCCTGCGTTTTACAAATGCCAAGCAAGACATAAGACAGTAAATAAAAACGGTGCAACTTTCAAAAGTCATGTAAACATTTTGTCAGCATTTCGAAAACACCAAAATATCAACCACAAAACGCAGAAAGTTCTCAAAGAAAGGTTAGGATAAAGTGTGTGTGTGTGTGTGTGTGTGCATGTGAAAGATCTGGCATACAAATCTACATACATACATACACACAACCACACACACACACACATATATACATACATACACACAACCACAATCACACACATATACATACATACATACATACATACATACATACAGAGCAATTAATTCTTCTCTATAAAAAGGTAGCTCTATCAACTAGAAATAGCAGCCAACCCTCGTCATTGCCCCACTATCATAAAGAGTGGTACTATACTTATCTGAAACAGATAAGATGGTCATGTTAGGAATACCTTTCATCAGAGAACAACTTAAATCAGGTTGATCTGCAGGGTAATCGGAGTGTATTGATTGGCCCCTAGATCAACCAAAGTTCAACACAATATAGAGCTGAACTTTGGACCAGAAGTTCTCAACAAGGGTCCATATATCCTTGGGGGGTCCACATAAGATTTCATTGCTAAAACTTATGCATAATTGATTATACTTCTATAAGACATAAAATATTTTAATTTTTTTTAATACTTTTCCTCTTAATTATAAAAATATAATAGGATTTTTTACACGGTGAATGGGCATTAGGGTCTACCCAAATAAAATAGGAACGAAAGGGGTCCACAGATAAGAAATGGTTGAGAAACACTTCTTTAGATCAAAATCAATCAGGTGTAAAACCATTTCTGCTATCAGAGAGGTAACTTCTTGCAGATTTCATTAATTATTTTTCATCAAAGAATGGAAGTCAAGAATACCAGTAATCAACCCTGGCTCAGAGACTTAATAGTAGTGATGTGATTGGCTAATGGGCTGAGTAGGTCATGAAGTACATAAAATGGTAAACTGGTTTGAAATTGTGACCCAAAAATATCTTTTCTTACATTTAAATGGATATTGGTGAAGGGAAGCTACCTGCAAGACATTAGCATACCATCCAGGAGATATACCCTTCACCTGCTTAATGCTCAGATACAATGTATGTGTGTAGGAGATGGGGTAATCATTGAATGAGAAAATCAAAAGTATAACTGAAATTTAAACAGGGAATGATGGATGGTATTATAAAGTTGATATATAAAATGTTATATAGCTGCAATAATAAATGTATGCAAATATCACTATCATTTTCACATTTTCCTTGCTGGTATTTCGTGCGTGTGTGTGTGTATGGAGAAATGGCATGTATTGCCATGCAGGAAAGAATATAGAATTTGTTTTGGGGTTTGAAAATGCAACAAACAATTACGTTTTAAGACTTAGGCACATTTTCAAACCTCCAAAAATTCTTTATATATATATATATATATAGGTGCAGGAGTGGCTGTGTGGTAACTAGCTTGCTTTTGAACCATATGGTTCTGGGTTCAGTCCCACTGCGTGGTACCTTGGGCAAGTGTCTTCTACTATAGCCTCGGGTCAGCCAAAACCTTGTGGGCGGATCTATTAGACGGAAACTGAAAGAAGCCCGTCGTATATATGTATGTGTGTGTGTGAGTGTGTTTGTGTTTGTCCCCCCCAACATCGCTTGACAATCGATGCTGGTGCGTTCACGTCCCAGTAACTTAGCGGTCCGGCAAAAGAGACCGACAGAATAAGTACTAGGCTTACAAAGAATAAGTCCTGGGGTCGATTCGCTCGACTAAAGGCGGTGCTCCAGCAAGGCCACAGTCAAATGACTGAAGCAAGTAAAAGAGAGTACACACACACACGTGATAGAAGAGTCATAAATCAATGTTACAATGTAATTTTGCTTTCTTTGTTATTTTTCCCCAATCAATATGAGACACTAAAATATTGATCTACTGCACATCCACACACATGCAACATCAAAGGCAACTACACAATTACAGCCACCACCACCCCGCACACACACATACACAGAGTTTCCTCCAGAAGGCTGTGGTGACCTATTTAAACATGTCCAAATGTTGCAATAATGACTGCAACTTCTGCTGAAGTTGTTAGCAGTTGTTAGCTGTGGACTGTGCAGGCTATAATTGTTCCTTATGGCTGTAGTTTCACTCCCATTGCAGCAGGTCTAGGATCAAAGGGGGAACCCAGCTTTGACACCTGTTCTTCCTTCATCTCTAATGTACCAAAGACAGCAGTATCTAATGGGTTCCTCGTTTTTTTATGATAGTAAGGTAGTGAGGGATATTTAGTTGCTATTTCTTGCAAGTTGATTATTCATGTAGAGACTACCTTGTAGGCTCGAGATATTGTCACTGACTTTATCATGCCAGCTTTAACCCTTTTGTTAATCTAGTTCTGTTGAGATGCTCTGTGTTTCTTTCAATTATTTTAAATGTAACAAAGAATTTAGTAAAATAACTTAGTTATCATTAAGCTAGTGTTAGGAACATAACGTGTGACTAAGGTTTGGTGGAAGATTTTAATTCTAAACTTATGAAAACAAGACATTTGTACTCAGAACCAGAGCCGGTTTCTGCCAGGTCGGTATCAAAAGGGTTAATAGAATGGTAACTTAATACCTTTATAATGTGCTGTTGTTGTGTCGATAGAGAAAACAGAAGAGAAAGAGAGGTGAAAGGCTGCAACTCCAGTAGTTGCTGGCTAAAGTGAATACACTCAAGTGAGTTCAATTCAGAGCAGTTCTCATTTTGTAGGCAAATGAACGCATATACAGAGAAAGATATCCGCACACAAGCATGTATCCAGGCAGAACTGCACAGAGACAAGTCAATGTAAGTGTGGTTAGCTGATGAGGAGAAAGGTTTAACTGGCCCCCAATGTTGACAAACAGAGCAGAGAGAGAAAAGGGTATTGTGAGGTGATGTGTGAATGGATGGGGAAGCAAGACTACCTGGCTGTGTTGCAGACCTATACGACTCTTGTGGCAGTGGTGGAGGAGGAGGAGATGACAATAAGGCATATGGAAAAGATATTAAATATAAAAAAAAAGGACAAATTCAGTCTTAGGTCAGCTGACAGTGATGAGAGGTAGGGATATCTAATCAGATCCCTACAAGGTTTCTCAAGCATTTGTTTACCTGTGGATCCCTTTGATTCCTATTTTTACTTGGATGGATGGATGTGCACAGCCATTTGATGTTCTAAAAAATCCCATCCCCTACCTATCCCCTGTGCTGATGGCACGTAAAAAGCATTATCCAAACATGATCGATGCCAGAGCCACCTGACTGGCTCCTGCGCTGGTGGTACGTAAAAAGTACCCACTACACTCACAGAGTGGCTGGCATTAGTAAGGGCATCCAGCTGTAGAAACATTGTCAGATCAGACTGGAACCTGGAGCAGCCGCTGGCTCTCCAGACCTCAGTCAAACCATCCAACCCATGCCAGCATGGGAAACGGATGTTAAATGATGATGATGATGATGACTTTTAGAAATAAATATTATGAGGAATTTTATGAGAATAATTAAGACATTTGGTATATTGAAGAAGTACAAGTAATTTATTGCACATAAATTTTAACAACAAAAATCTTATACGGGACCCTGGTTGAGAACCACTACCCTACAACATAACTAACAGTAAGGGCTGATACAGTCAGTCACCTTGCCTTGTAATACAGCCAGTATTGAAAGCTCAGATTGTCTAAATATCAGCTGGCCCTACAAGCCAGCAGTGAGAACTGGTTGTACAACACAGAAAAATCTAAGCAACCAATAGAAACTCGACGTTTTACTATGAGGTTCCAAAACATTAACACACAGATACGATATGACTAACAAGTCTTTTAAAATGGGGCTGTGTGGAGGACGGTGAGGAGCAGAATTAATTATCTTCCTAAATTATATAAAGAAGACGAAAGGTAATTAAACAATCTTAACAGACTGCTGTGTTTATAAAGTAATCTAAAATGAACAATTAGAGAAGTTTATGCGTTCACGCAAGAACAGGGGGGAATGAGAGGTGTGTATGTGGGGGGCAAGTTATACGTAGTATGTATGTTTGTTTAGTGAGTGTATATATAATATGTGGTGTTACAGCACCTGAATGGATGTATGGGTGTGTTTATAGAGTGTGTAGATGTGTCACTGTACATGAGTAGCGACAGGGCACATAAATAAAAGTAGGTGTCATTAGTTCATTAGAGAGAAAGTATATAAAGTGCACACACCCTTGTGTGTTTACAGTGTGGGTTTGCAATACACTTTTACAGTGTGTGTACATGTGTGTGTGTGTGTGTGTGAGTGCACACACAGCTGTGTGTGTGTGTGTGTGTGTGTATTGTCTTTATGGGGTGAGCATGTATAAGTGTGTGTGTGTGCCGGGCTATTTTGTATCATTTATATTTCAGTGCTCCAGCATGGCAACAGTCAAATGACTGAAACAAATAAACGAATAAAATGTGGGTATGGAGTGAGACGCATGTGTCTATAATGAACACATACAGTCTGTGTATGTTAGTCGGAGAGAGGGAGAGTGTGTGTGTGTGTGTGTGTGTGTAAACATGACTGACCATGAATAACCGCTTGTGTATTTAGTGACTGGATGTAACCATGTGTACATAGATGTTGTTAGTGTGTGTGTATATATATATATATATATATAAACACATATATGCGCACTGCAATTGAGAAGTGTGTGTGTGTGGAACGCAGGGTTTTGTCTATGCATATATTATGAGTGCAAATGACCCAGGTGGTATGTGGTGGTGGTGTTCATCCATCACCAGTTTCTAGTTTTCTACCAAATATCCCACATACCCACTACACACCTAGACTATCTGTGCTTTACCATTAATCTTTCAGAACTGTAGCGACTGCATGTGTGTGTGCAGTGGGGAGAGGGTATTCTTGCTTACAAAAGTCAGGGGTCAGAGGTACTCAATGAATGACTAACGAGGGCGGACGGTCGTTGAATGTAATTATATGTGGAGTGGACGATACAAATGGACGGAGATGGATATGGACTATAGTAGATCGTGGATGAGTAATTATGGATGTAAACTCAAAAAAAGGAGTTAAACTGGACAATAAATATTAAATAAAAAACAAACGGAAGAAACTCTTTCAATGATTTAAATATGGTGGACAGGTACACACACGCATAACAGATGTGGAAATGAAAGATACTGGTGTGGACACACAGACAAACATGCATTCATGTTGTGTACTAATAAGTAAACACTAGTTTATATACATACATACATATATATATGTATATATATATATAGATAGGTAGATAGATAGACAGAGAGAAAGAGAGAGAGGCATGCCCCAGTGTAATAGTGATAAATACAACAGAAAACAAACATGGGGAGATGATATCACTGGCTTGTTGACAGAATGATAACGCTGCTTTGTTGACAGACAGAAATGATATCACTGGTGTGTTGACAGAAAAAAATACCATTGGTTTTGTTGACAGAGGGAACTGGAACCATAGGTTTGTAGACAGAGAAATGATATCATTGGTTTGTTGACAGACAGAAATGATATTTGTTTATTGACAGACAGAAATGATATTTGTTTATTGACAGACAGAAAAAATATCATTGGTTTGTTGACAGACGAAAACGATATCATTGGTTTGTTGACTGACAGAAACGATATCATTGGTTTGTTGACTGACAGAAACGATATCATTGGTTTGTTGACTGACAGAAACGATATCATTGGTTTGTTGACTGACAGAAATGATATCATTTGTTTATTGACAGACAGAAACAATATCATTGGTTTGTTGACAGACAGAAATGATATCTTTGGTTTGTTGACAGTCAGAAATGATATCATTGGTTTGTTGACAGACAGAAATGATATCATTTGTTTATTGACAGATGGAAACAATATCATTGGTTTGTTGACACACAAAAACGATATCATTGGTCTGTTGACAGATGGAAATGATATCATTGATTTGTTGACTGACAGAAACGATATCATTGGTTTGTAAATAGACAGAAATGATATCTTTGGCTTGTTGACAGAAATGATATCATTAGTTTGTTGACAGTGAGATTAAATCTGGATTTTTCTTTTATATTTCTTTTTTTTTTAACAAATACTCACTGACAATAACACAAAAATATTTAAGATAAATAAATTGGTAGCAGAACATCTGAAATAAAAGAATAAAACAGGAAGGGTATGTACCAGACCAGAGACCATGAACCACACATGGTGTACCTCTTGAATATCATAGGAAGGAGACACAAAACATAAAAACAGAAGTTAGAATAGTTTGAGAGGAGGGAAAGGTGACACACTCCAAACAGTGAGGAAGAAAGAGTAAAGAAAAGTGAAGGAAACTTGGCTCCCTGCTTGATTCAAAGATCAATTTGTTAAGGAAGGAAAGAAGGAAACGTAAGCTAAGCATAAGCCAGGTAGAAATGTCTTAGAGCTGCTAGTCTTTAGGTGTTCTACAGAGAATAGTAAAACTAATGACTAGAACCAGAAAGTGGCAGAAATGGTAGAATGATGAACTAACTGCTTCGTTTCGTCCCAATTTCGTAGGGGACAAGATGGAAATCTAGCATTCTTGTTTAAACCCCGGCAGCCAGATGCAACAGGCTGTTACCAAAGATATCTCAGCTGCAACATTTTGCCTTTCATACTTAGAACAACATTATCTGATCTATCCTTTCTTTCTTAAAATGATAGGTGTGATCAGAGAGATATTTGACTGCTATTTCTAGCAGGTTAAAAAAAAAAATAAAGCTTGTTAACTTGAGGAGGCCCCTGGTATTGTTGTTTGGTCCTAGGTCGGCCCTATTCCAGCCAAAACCATTTCCCCCACTACCAATATCAAAACCTAGGGCTACATTATCTCGTGTCCTTACAGTTTTTTCAAGACAATAGAGTGAGAGTGTGATTTGAGGTAGATTTGACTGCCACCTCAAGCAGATCATGTTCAAACAACCTCATAAACGTTTGCTCCTTGAAATCTTCCATAGGATTAGTAAATGAAACTAGACAGCAACTGAGAATCCATTCAGCAGTTTACTCTAGACTTGAACATATTTCTAACCTTGTATCTATATATAGGCATAGGTGTGGCTGTGTGGTAAGTAGCTTGCTTACAAACCATATGGTTCTGGGTTCAGTCTCACTGCATGGCACCTTGGGCAAGTGTCTTCTACTATAGCCTCAGGCCGACCAAAGCCTTGTGAATGGATTCGGTAGACGGAAACTGAAAGAAGCTCATCGTATATATGTGTATATATATATATATGTATGTGTGTGTGTGTGTGTGTTGTGTGTGTGTGTGTGTGTGTGTGTGTGTGTGTGTGTGTATATGTTTGTGGTTCACCCCCCCCCCCAACATCGCTTGACAACCGATGCTGGTGTGTTTACGTCCTCGTAATTTAGCGGTTCAGCAAAAAAGACTGATACTAGGCTTATAAAGAATAAGTCCTGGGGTCGATTTGCTCAACTAAAGGTGGTGCTCCAGCACGGCCACAGTCAAATGACTGAAAGAAGTAAAAGAGAGTAAAAGAGTAAGGCATAAATAGCAACAACATTTTCTTAAATAGGCCCAAGGCTAATAATCTTTTCTACTAAAGGCACAGGGCCTGAAATTTTGGGGAAGGGGACTAGTCAATTATATCAACCCCAGTGTTTCACTGGTACTTAATTTATTGACCCCGAAAGGATGAAAGGCAAAGTCAACCTCGGCGAAGTTTGAACTCAGAATGCAGCGACAGGCGCAATATCGCTAAGCATTTCATCCAGCATGCTAACGATCCTGCCAGTTTGCTGCCTTCCCAGGGCTAATAACTGATTCTTGTATAGGCACAAGGCCTGAGATTTAGGGGAAGGTGTTACTCAATACCACAGGCCCATTCACTGGTGTTTTATTGATTCCGAAAAGAAGAAAAGTCTAAACATGGCAGGATTTGAACTCAAAGCATAAGGAACCAGAAAGGAGTCCAGTCAATAAAGTTGATGCTTAGTATATGACTGGTATATATGTCATTGAACCTGGAGAGAACGTAAACCAGAACTAATTCTGGTTTGTCATTTCAACTAAGACTACTAGTTGAGCAGAATGCCTGAAGCCCAGCAGCGATCTACCATTTCTACCACTTCAAGGAATTTGAAATTTTATAAGCACTACAAAAAATTATAATTTAAACAAATACTGAAAGCAAAAAATTAGTAGAAAGCTGGATAACAAAAAAAAAAATTTTTTAAATAGTTTAGACTTTAACAAAATGATTTTTTAATTAACTATATATAAGCTTAACCCTTTAGCATTTAATCCAACCACATCCGGCCTAAATATTCTACTTGTTTTATGTTGAAACTGGCCAGATCCAGACTCTCTCACCTATCCTACAATGTCACTCTAAAAATAGAGAAACACACCATTGAAATCTTGAAGCTACAAGATAATGTGTGATTAATTCCAAACAATGTGAATAAATTAAACGAAACATTTGACAAAGAAATTTGAATGCTAAAGGGTTAAAGGGATTTGCAAGGGTTTCCCTTAATTAGAGTCAGCAGTTAGCGACCTCCAAAATAACAAAAAAAAAAAGGGGGGAAATTGTGTTAAATAAAGAAGGTGCACCTAAGCTGATCTATAAAAGCCGTGTTTTGGTCGTAAGCTACAGGAGAGACAAAATGAAGACTACCTCTATTCTATTGTCATAGAGTCGAGTTGATTGTTGAAGGTGGTGGTGATGGTTGTTGGTGTTGTTGCCAAGTTTCCTCATAATGTATTCGTAACAAGGAGCCAACGGGGTAGCAGACACACATTCAGGCCATGCTGGAGGGGACAGCTTATTTACCTCAAGTAAGGACCAGTTACTCTTGTCGCTACCATCGATATAGCCAGAATCACTACTGAGCATGTGTCGTTTCCAGCGCTGTTCTGGTGACAAATTAGTAAATTCTTCTGTGGGTCTGCAAATACAAACAAACAACATATCGAGAGAAATTAGTATTCATTTAATTTTTGTTTCTTTTTTTTTTCTAAATACATCAACATCAAACATCAAAATAAAAATCAAATGGAAATTGTAGTTATAATAGTAAAAAGCACCGTCCGAATGTGACTGATGCCAGCGCCACCTGACTGGCATCCGTGTTGGTGACACAGAAAAAGCACTAACTGATCATGGCTGTTTTCCAGCCTCCTCTGGCCCCTGTTCCGGTGGCACGTAAAAAGCACCCGCTACACTCACAGAGTGGTTGGCATTAGGAAGGGCATCCAGCTGTAGAAACACCATCAGATCAGACTGGAGCTTGGCACAGCCTCCTGGCTTCCCAGACCCCAGTCGAACCGTCCAACCCATGCCAGCATGGAAAACGGATGATGATGATGGTGAATTATTTACATTTGAAAAAAGAAATTGGTAGAAATACAATCCAGAGTTCAATCAGCACATTAACGAAGAGTACAATTAAACAAAGGAAACAAAGGAGAGTACAATGTTGAACTAAGGATATATTCTCATTAAGTGGAGTACAATTAAGGATAAAAACCCCAATGACGGAAGAATAACCAAGGGTATTTTCTTTTATTCTCTTTTACACGATTCAGTCATTTGGCTGCGGCCATGCCAAGGTGCCGCCTTGATGATTTTTGGTCAAAGAAATCAAGCCCAGGACTTTTTTTTTAAAGCCTAGTACTTATTCTATCAGTCTCTTTTGCCGAACTGCTAAGGTACCATCATACTCAAAGGGGTACAACAAAAGGGACAATAATGTAGAGTTTAAGGGTGCAATAAAAAAAAAGGGAGTAGAATTAAGTTAGAGATACAACCACATTAAGAGGGACATAACTACATTAAAAGGATTAGAAGTGAGGGTACAATCACACTAAGTCCAGTACAATTAAATTATACGGAGGTATAATTTAATTGTATATATATGTATATATATATATATATATATATAATATATATATATATATACGACAGGCTAGAAACTAGAGAGGGAATACGAAAGAGCACATGAGAAGCGTTACTGCTCTGTTGCATTAGGTAGCTTCACCTGCAGCAGATGTCATCACTGCTGCAGATCAAGGGCAGGCCTTGTGGCCCACATGAGAGCTTGATAGAGATGATTTCTCTGCTTCAGTTTTCATTCCTGCTCTCTCTCTCTCTCCAGTTGGGTAACCTTCTACTTCTTCTACTGCAAGACACCTGTATCTGTCTCACTATAACTTTTCACCACCACCACCACCGTTTAACGTCTGTTTTCCGTGCTCGCACGTGTTGGATGGTTCAACCGGGGCCTGGGCAGCCAGGAGGCTGCACCAGGCTCCAGTCTGATCAGGCAGTGTTTATACAGCTGGATGCCCTTCCTAATGCCAACCACTCCATGAGTGTAGTGGGTGCTTTTTACCTGCCACCGGCACAGGTGCCAGGGAAGGCTAGCAGCGGCCATGATCGGCTGGTGCGTTTTACATGCCACCGGCACAGAAACCAGTCATGGCGGCACTAGGTTATTTTTTTGTCTTGCAAATACTTGGTGACCCTGTCAGTGCAGGTAACACATAAAAGCACTTGGTCCACACTGTAAAGTGGTTGGTGTTCAGAAGGGCATCCAGCTGTAAAATCCTTGCCAAAAACTGGCCTTGGATGTGCTTGTGCCATGTAAAAAAGAACCTAAGTCCACTCTGCTGATTGGTTGTGAAGGCACATGGCCTAGTGATTAGAGCAACGGGCTCGTGGGTTCGAATCTCAGACTAGGCAATGTGTGTGTTTATGAGTGACACACCTAAGCTCCACGCGGCTCAGGCAGAAGGTAATGGCGAACTTCTGCTGACTCTTTCGCCACAACTTCCTCTCACTCTCTCCTCCTGCATCTTGCAGCTCACCCGCGACGGACTGGCGTCCTGTCCAGGTGGGGAACTTATACGCCAAGGAAACCAGGAAACCGGCCCTTATGAGCCAGGCGTGGCTCGAGAAGGAAGGAACTGAGTAGTTGATGTAAGAAAGAGCATCCAGCTGTAAAAATCCTGCCAAAACAGTCCCAGAAGTCTGATGCAAGCTTCTACCAGGCCAGATCTTGTGAAACCATCCCATACAATGCTAGCATGGATGGCAGACATTAAACGATGATGATGATGGTGGTGATGAATGTTGACCTACAACGGACAACCAAAGAAGAAGATACAAGAATACAATTGTATATTGTAAGGATTATATTAAGAGTACATTTGTATTTTGTACAGGTTATATAAGAGCACAAGTGTCTATGTGATGGTCGCGTTTGTACATTTAATTGATGACCATTGTGTCTAATTTAATGACTACTAACGAGGGTACACCCAACTAATTCGAACATTTGAAAATCAGAAATGTGACGTAATGAAGATTTTAGTTGAAGAAACAGTGGAAAAATAAATACTAATGCCAATGGTGGTGGTTGTAGTAGTAGTAGTCTCATAGCAATAGTAAAAGAATTACAAGTGGGAGTGGTAATAGAAGCTGTAGTAATAGCATTACAAGTGGTAATTGTGCTGGTGGTAGCAGCTGATGTTTACCAACTACTACTAGTAGTAGTGGTGGTGTTGGTGGTGGTAGTAGTAGTAGTAGTGTTAGTGGTAGTAGTGTTGGTAGCAATAGTTGTAGTAAAAGTAGTAGTAGTAGAGGAGGAGGGAAACAATAGGAAGAGATTTTGAGGGTGAAAAAACCAAACCTCAAACCAAAACAAAAGCTTTTGTGTGTTCTCTTGAATCGCTAGAAATACCTAACTATCCCTAAATTCATGCACACAACAGTCTTTAAAAATGAAGGACACATTGAATAATGTGTAGCCTTAAGATACACTATCAAATTAAAATAAAAAAAAAAGAAACAAGATGCTTCTGGTTGTAACATTATATAAGTCTGCTGGAATGCTAGAGATTTATATAATGTTACAGTCAGAACCATCCAGTCTTTTATTCATAGTGTATCTAGGAATACACTATCTAATGTAAACAACAACAACAACAAAATGTGCTGAAATGTTGTGAGTGAGAAGTTTAAGTGTATGGAAGCATAGCAGTAACATAAACCTACAGCGATAATGAATGAGGTTTAAACCAATCAGCTATCAGTAACAGCAGTAGTGGTAGTGTGATGGTATGGTTGCTCCAGTCCACTCAGCTGGCAAAAATAAGTAATTCTGCGATGGACTGACATCCTGTCCAGGTGATGAATTTCTACACCACTGAAACCGGGAAACTGACCCTTATGAACCTGGCATGGCTCGAGAAGGAACATTTTGAAAGGCGGCAAGCTGGCAGAAACGTTAGCCCACCGGGCAAAATGCTTAGCGGTATTTCATCTGCCGCTACGTACTGAGTTCAAATTCCACCGAGGTTGACTTTGCCTTTCATCCTTTCGGGATCGATTAAATAAGTACCAGTTACACACTGGAGTCGATGTAATCGAATTAATCCATTTGTCTGTCCTTGTTTGTCGTCTCTGGGTTTATCCCCTTGTGGGTAGTAAAGAAATAGGTATGGAAGGGCATTACGGGAGATGCTTCACAAAAGATACTTACGCAGCAGGCTGAGGGAAGGATTTCCTACAGTTCCACTTCATTTCGTTGTCATTGAGAAGTGCTTTGTTCCGGTCAGCTACCTTCTGTAAGAACTTCATGACATGGGCTTTTCCCTTTGTACAAACCTGTAACACAAAAAAGATTATTTAAGTAGTTGTTATAATAACAATACAACGGTAGACTGATGCCAAGTACAAAGAACCTGTACTGGTGCCATGCTAAGAGCACCCGTGCCAGTGCCGTATTAAAGGCACTTGTCCTGACACCACATAAAAAAGCACCCACACTGGTACCATGTTAAAAGCATCTGAGCTGGTGCCACATAGAAAGTACCCAGTACACACTGTTGATTTTTTATTAACCATAAAGGTCTTACATAGAGGGGACACTACAACACATTGGGGACACAAAACATCCAAAAAAAAAGTCTGTATGATATGATAAGAAAAAGGGTGAAAAATGAGAGATGAAAGTGATGTTAACTGCCCCATCAGTCAACATCACTTGTCCTTTTTTCCTATTTTGCCATGAAAACCATAAAAGTCTACAAATTCAACCTCGTATATTTCTTCTAGTTCCTCCCTCCTTTCCGGTGCCAATATTCCTTTTAAGAACATATATTCATCCTCAAGTTCCTTTTCAAGTTCCTTCTCCTGATTTTTTGACACTACTATTTCCATTTTCTGATGCCAGCCATCTGGCATTTCTATCTTTCCCCATATTTTTAATCTTTCATATAAATGTTTGCTGTCAATAATACCTATACAATATTCTTCAGAGTGGGGGTTTTGTGTCATTGCTTGTTTGTCTTAGTGGTTGGCATTAGGAATGGCATCTGGCAGCAGAACTGATGCCAAAACAGACAACTAGAGCTTAGCATAGCTGTGACTGGCAAAATTATTACACTGTGGGTCAAAATAGTCATTGTATTTATTTCGGTTCAACACATTCTAGATTCAAATCTTGCTATCGTTAACTTTACCTTTCTTGCTCCTGGTTCAAATGAAATACCAGACTCAGTGTTTAGAGCATTTGGCTCACAATCATGAGCTAGTGAATTCAATCTCTGGACCAGGCTTTGTGTTGTGTTCTTGAGCCAGACACTTTATTTTATGTTGTGCCAGTTCACTCAGCTGTAGAAATGAGTTGCGGTGTCAGTGGTGCCACGCTGTATTTGCCCCTTTGCCTTTCCCTTGGTTAACATTGGTGACATCGAGAAGGGAGGCTGGTATGCATGGGTGACTGCTGATCTTCCATGAACAACCTTGTCAAAACTTGTACCTCAGAGGGGAACTTTCTAGGTGCAATCCCATGGTCATTCATGACCGAAAGAGGTCTTTACCCTTATTTTACTGAGATCAATATAATTAACTGGTCTCTTCTCTCAAAATTTCAGGCCTTGTGCCTAAGAAACATCATCGCTCTTTTTGAGCATTAGGCCTCATGGAGGAAAAGCGGTTGAGTTCCTTTCAAGTGTTGGGCCTCACGGAGGCAATGACCAAGACCTTTGACATTATGTTGTACTTGAGAAGAAGATCCATCAAGCAGAATAAAATCAATCATGTCAGACACTGCTGTCACACAAATAGCACCCATGCTGGTGGCACATAAAAGCACCGATTACACTCTCAGAGTGGTTGGCATTAGGAAGGTCATCCAGCCATAGAAAGCCATGCCAAATCAGACTGGAGTCTGGTACAGCTCCCTCCAATTACCAGCCCTGGTTAAACTGTCCAACCCATGCCAACATGGACAACGGATGTTAAATGATGATGATGATGATGACAATAATTAAAAACAGCAAATTCTTTAAGAGACTTATATATTTATAAGAGCGGTTCTCAACCAAGGTCCATATGGCCCTTTAGGGATCCACATGGCCCTTTTGAAGATTCATATGGCCCTTTGGGAATCCATATAAGATTTTGCTGTTAAAATTTATCTGCAATTAACTGGCTGCATTTCCAGAATAAACAAAATATTTAAGCAATTTTTTTATGCAATTCCAAGTAATATTTAATCATAAGAATATAATAGGAACTTTTAGACATCAAATGGCTATCAGGGATCCCCACCCCCTCAAATTAAATTGGAATCAAATGGGTCTGTAGGCAAAAAATAGTTTTGAGAACCAATGAGTTATATATTCTCTCTTTTTAACACACACACACAATAAAATATAATACTGTCAGTAAATAAATTGAAATGGCCAGAGACATCCAATAAGACTTAAATAGCATGTATATAGAGAGATCCATTATCCAGGATTAAAGCATCAGACCAAAATATCTCCATTAATTCACATCAATTCTAATTATAAAAATGAACAAACAACAAAAGAATGATTATTAAAAAGAAAAACATGTTCAGACAATGTGATGTAAAGATAACGGCTCAGTTCTAGAACAATCATATTTATGGGTAAATGGATAATAATAATAATAATAATAATAACAGTACTAGTAATAGGAGGGGGAAGAGGAAAACAAAGGAAAGGAAGAAAGGAAGGAAAAAGAAAATACTGGGTGAATAAAACTTAAAATAGTTGGTCATCTAAAACAGGAATCCATTTAGTCTAAGACAGAGAATAAGGAAGGAATTATGGAAATGGTGATGAAGAGACTAGAAGTGATGCTGGCAGTGAAGGAGAAAATGGTAGTGGTGGTGGTGGTGGTGATGATGATGATGACGATGATGATAGTAGTAGTAGTAGTAGGTGAGGTGAGGTTAGGATGATGATGATGATGAAAGTGATGATAGCAATGATTGTGATGATGATGATGATGCTCAAAATGATGACAATGATGGTAATAGTAAATGGAACGGGGGGGGGGGTTGAGCTGACCAGCATCTAGCACCTGACGATAACCTTTTCCACCTAACAAACATGGGGAAGGGGTAAGGTAGTCACTGCACAAAACACTTCATTATTCTTGTCAGCATTGGAAACCTAACACCAACACCACTATTGTTCACAAAATGCAGGATATAAAATAATTTATCTTGGACCACCAACAAATATAAACCAGCAGCCTGTAGCTAAGGTTAACCAATTTTGTTGTAGAGATGGAGAGAGTGAGGTAATAGATTATTAAAAGGCACTCTGGATCCATCCTGTTCCACCTACCCATTTTTTTGCATGTAAGAGGCAAGCCACCAGTGGCACGTAAAAAGCACCATCTGAACATGGCTGATGCCAGCGCCACCTTGACTGGCTTCTGTGCCGGAGGCACATAAAAAGTACCAACCAATCGTGGCCGCTGCCAGCCTCCCCTGGCACATAAAAAGCACCCGCTACACTCATGGGGTGGCTGACGTTAGGAAGGGTATCCAGCTGTAGAAACACTGCAAGATCAAACTGGAGCCTGGTGCAACCTCCTGCCTTCCCAGACCCCGGTCGAACCGTCCAATCCATGCTAGCACGGAAAACAGACGTATGATGATGATATACACATAAGACAAGTTTGCTAGTTTCTGTCAACCAAATCTACACACAAGGAATTGGTCGTTCCAAGGCTACAGTAGCAGACACTTGCCCAAGATACTGAGCAATGGTACTGAACTCAAAACCACTTGGTTGCAAGGCAAACTTCTTAACCACACAGAGTGCAGTTGATGCCAGTGCCGCCTGACTGGCTTCTGGACTGGTGGCATGTAAAAAGCACCATTCGAGCATGGTTAATGCCAGTACCACTTGACTGGCTGCTGTATTGGTGGCATATAAAAAACACCATTCGAGCATGGTCGAATCCAGTACCGCCTGACTGGCCGCCGTATTAGTGGCACATAAAAAGCACCATTCAAGCATGGTAACTGCCAGTGCCACCTGACTAGCTCCTGTGCCGGTGGCATGTAAAAAGCACCCACTACACTCTCGGAGTGGTTGGTGTTGGGAAGGGCATCCAGCTGTAGAAACCTTACCAGAAAAGATTAGAGCCTGGTGCAGCCTCCCGGCTTGCCACTCCTCAGTCAAACCATCCAACCCAAGCTAGCATGGAAAGCAGATGATGATGATGATCATGATGACAGCAATGCCTGTCATATAGATCTTACTAATTTGACAAAATACTGCTTTGTTGCTTATATTTCTGTAATTTGAAGGTGCATGGCTTATGATTGCAAGGTTGTAAGTTCAATACCTGACAGCATATTGTGTCCTTCATTATGGCATCAAGAACACTTTGAAATTATATTTCCGATCATATAAACCATATCGAATATCATTTTGGCAAGTTTAACCCTTTCGTTACCATATTTATTTTTAGATGCTCTCTGTTTCTCTCAATTATTTTAAATATAACAAAGAATTTAGTAAAATAACTTAGTTATCATTAAGCTAGTGTTAGGAACATAAATTGTGACTAAGGTTTGTTGGAAGACTTTAATTCAAAACTTATGAAAACAAGACATTTGTACTACAGGGTCAGAGGCAGTTTCAGTGGGGTTGGTAACAAAAGGGTTAAAGTGATTCCTTTTGTGCCATAAACCATTTATCATTTCTGTGATAATCCCCACCGACCCTCCCACCATCACTTCTTTTGATGCCCTAAGCATATAGTCATAGCTCTCTGTGCCATGTGACACCAACTGTGTACCCCAACAATGCTACTGGTTCTGTAGCATTGTATCAGTGGTACCAGCTCAGTTCTAGGAATGGCAACAGTTCTGTGTAACCATGGGCAACAGCAACTCTGTTGCCACAACAATGGTACTAGTTCAGTGCCACTTGACATATGGTTCAAAGAGAATAAATGGGTTCAAAGATAAACAGCAAAAATTTGATTGCAGAATGACTCAAAGATTATGGGGGAGTGGGGGTGGTTAATGTTGCTTATTAGAGTACAGAAATAATACTGTTGATCATAGCAATGATGATGGTGGTGATGATGGTGGTGATGGTGGTGATGATGAAGATAGTGGTGATGAAGATGGTGGTGGTGAAGATGGTGGTGGTGATGGTGGTGTTGATGGCGGTGATGATGATGATGAAGAAAGCATAGATGGGAGATGAGGTCAGATGTAGAAGGGTGGGCAAAAGAACAGGGGGGGGGGAGAATAGGGGCATTGACCATGGAGAAAAGGGAATAAGATAGTGAGGTAGCTTTTATTCCTATCTCTCTCTCTCTCTCCCTTAGACTACAGCTTCCACAAGTGGGGTGGGGGATGAACAAAGAAGTTCAATGACTCAGTAACACACCACCACCACCACCATTACCATTACCAGCACTGGTAACTGAATGTGGAAACAAATGGAGCAGAACAGTAGAGCCACAGGAGTGAGGGTGGAGAGCCCATAGCCCCTCCCTCCTAACTGACCCTTCTCTGTTCTACATTTGAGATGGGATGTTGGGGAAGAGAGGAGCAACAATATGACAAACTGATTTATTATGACTCAGTGATGGGTGGGGGTGTTGGGTGGGGTGGGGAAGAATGGTCCTTAGCCAGAAACAGGAGGAGATTATCTGCATGGAAAGTGACTGGGGCAAAGGGGTGAAAATAAGACCAAGCGCAAGCAAGCATGTGCCTGCATGAGTGTGTGTGTGCATGTGTGTGTGCGTATGCATGCATATGTGTTTCACCTGAGAAAACACTGAGTCAGAAAAGACATTTCCTACATCATGATTTATTTAAAAAATAGATGGAGGTAGTTAATGGCCTACAACACACACACACACACACACACACACACTCACATATGCAGAGAAACACTCTTTCTCACACACACACAAACTCTCTCTCTCACATACACACCATAATTACATTATATGTTTACTTACATACACAGAGGGATACCAGTACTTCCCAAATTTCTCCCTCTCATTGCACTACCTACATACATACATTCCTCATGCAATACGAGGCTAGCAGAAACGTTAGCACGCTGGGTGAAATGCTTAGCGGTATTTTGTCTGCCGTTACGTTCTGAGTTCAAATTCTGCCGAGGTTGACTCTGCCTTTCATCTTTGCGGGGTCGATTAAATAAGTACCCGTTACGCACTGGGGTCGATGTAATCGACTTAATCCCTTTGTCTGTCCTTGTTTGTCCCCTCTATGTTTAGCCCCTTGTGGGTAATAAAGAAATAGGTATTTTGTCTGCCGTTACGTTCTGAGTTCAAATTCTGCCGAGGTTGACTCTGCTTTTCATCTTTTCGGGGTCGATTAAATAAGTACCCGTTACGCACTGGGGTCGATGTAATCGACTTAATCCCTCTGTCTGTCCTTGTTTGTCCACTCTATGTTTAGCCCCTTCTGGGCAATAAAGAAATAAATATTAATATTTAATAAGAGGTCTGCTCAAGGAGATCCTACCTGAATCTAAACATCATCGTCAACATTGCTGCCATTCATTATAATCACTACACGTGTGCACACATGCACACACAGACGCACATACGTGCGCGCGCGCGCACACACACACACACACACACCACACACACACACACACACACACACACACAGCAATGTGCAGAAATAAAAATACGTCACTTACATGTGCTGGAGGTGTCGTTAAAGGATTGTGATCCAGAATCATTTCCTCTAACGTATTCATTGACCGAAAAACTATTGGAATTGATGATATCTTATTGGCAGAAAAATCTATTCTTCGTAATTCCAATTGCGATATTTCTGGAAAATAGAAGAAAAACAGAAAAAAAATTAAAGGTTAAAATTTAACTCAGCAAAACAAAGTGTAAGATGGGAAAATTTTCCAAAATTCTCTTTCTCTTTGCCTCTCCAAAATAAATTAAACAGAAGATTTAAAAGTGTTTTAAATTCTATTTTTTCAAAATGGTTTGTTGTTTAGTCCTAACCAGACCCGTTTTGACAGTTCTATGATCAAAGACATTCCAAATAAAATCACCCACTAGCATTAATAGCTTAGGCAACATTTTCAAATATGTCTTTCATTTCCTAAGAGGTTATAATGTAATTTGAGGGAGGAAATTTGTCTGCTATTTCTAACAAGTCAACCATCTTGGTTTAGATTCCCTCTTTGATTTATGGCATTGGTAATTAAGCTTTGGTTTAACCCCATCAGCCCAAAATTGACCCACCAGATCTTAGAACCAATGGCACAGCCTCTATACAGCTGCCTGACACTATGAAGAAATAGCAACCAAATATTCCTCAAACCACACACCTACAGGTTAAAAGAGGAAGTTGACATATATTCAAGATAATGGAAACATCATCATCATCAGTTAATGTCCGTTTTCCATGCTGGCATGGATTGGATGGTTCGACTCCAGTCTGGAGAGCCAGCAACTGCACCAGGCTCCAATCTGATCTGGCATTGTTTCTACAGCTGGATGCCTTTCTTAACGCCAACCACTCAGAGTGTAGTGGGTGCTTTTTACATGCCACCAGCACAGGAGCCAGTCAGGCAGCCCTGGCATCAACCATGTTTGGATAATGCTTTTTACATGCCACTGGAGCAGGAGCCAGTCAGGGAGAACTGGCATTGGCCATGTTCAAGGGAGCCAGGATATATTACATCCCAAACAAAGACAGAATGGCCATGGCTGAAGAATCGAATCATAACAAGCCTACAATTAAAAACACCAACAACAAAAACGCATGATCAAAGATGTTCAAGCCAACAACATTTATTATATAAACATAGCACACCTAGGGCTACATTATCTAATGTGACTAACCACTTTTGAAAAAGATTTGGCTGCTGTTTCTAGCAGGGCTAGTGACCATGTAAAGTCTCTGCTGTCAGCTTCAATATGAAAAACTACTTGATTGAGGCAACAGACTGACAATAAACCAAAACAACATCAGCAATTCACATTTTCTCATTTATATATACATATACATCAGTGATTCCCAACCTGGGGTCCGCAAAGGGAAAACTCTTTTAAATAAAAAGGTTGGGAACCACTGGTGTGTATATATATATATTTGAGAAATGAGAGAAATATGGATGGATGGATGGATAGATAGATAAGATATAGAAAGATAGAGAGATATAAATAGAGAGATATAGATAGAGAGCATATGTTAAGTTACAGATACCAGAAAACTGGTAGAAAATATTTTTAAAACTTTCAAAGATGTGAACGTAATATAAAAAGCAAGAGAGAGATAGATATACATATAGATAGAAAGATATGTTATAGAGAGGTATAGATAGAGAGATGTGTTGTGTCATTGACGCTAGAAAACCGGAAGTAAATATTTAAAAATATTTCAAAGACATGACTGTAACATAAAAAGCAATATTTTTTATTTTTAATTAAAAAAAATCAAATGAAGAGCCTATTATTTGTCCGAAATGCATCACGAGTATGGAAACAATAGATGAAGCCGTTTTCTTGTGGAAAGCGAATACACACATACCTCTATTTTATATATTAGATACGTCTCACCATCATTTAACACCCATCTTTTATCATACACACACACATATAAAGATACAACACATATGTATATAAATACATAGATGATTTACATGCATGTATGCATACATGTATATAAGCATACATAGATATAAATTGATTTGTGTTTTTTTTTTTAATTTTCATTTTAAGATAACATATTATATGTATAAACATACCTCTGCATAAGGAGTAAGTAAGCACTTACTCCTTATGCAGAGATATTTTATATGTATAATACATTATGTTATAATAAAAAAAAAACACAAATCAATTTATATGTATGTATGCATATATGTACATATGCTTATATGCATGTATGCATACATGCATGTAAGTCAGCAGCTATGTATTTATACAGATATATGTTGCATCTTTATATGTGTGTATATGTCTGCCAGATCAAGATTTGAGCCTGGTGTGGCCGTCTGGTTCACCAGCCCTCAGTCAAAATCATTCAACCCATGCAGGCATGGAAGGCGGACGTTAAACGATGATGATGATGATGATGATGATACGTACGTATAATATTAATATCTGTAAATATAAAACCATCCAGATTTCTGAGTACCTTATTTCTTTTAATATATAATACCTGTACATCATCTCAAAACCTAATATACATAGGCATATACACACACACACACACACATACATAAATAAATAAATAAAAACATGCATATATACACACACACACACACATACACATACATAACCTGACCATGTATGAGGCTGATGGAAGCAGTGATGTCTTCTTGCGTGAGTACATTGGATGGCTATCTTCCAATTCTAACCAATAACCCACAGGTTTCTGGCAGCAGGTGTCTCTGGAATTACTGACCTCCCAGTGAGATACAAACAGAACAACAGTCAATGGTTCCATCTACAGCAATACTGAGGGGGCAGGGGTGAGATGGGAGGGGCATCACATATAGTTTGTAATGCCACAGAGTTACAAGGTTTTACTACAAGGAAGAGGAGTTAACAAGTTCAAAGAGAACTGGGTGTTGGTGCGGTGGAGGGGTACACAAACTGATGGAGGAGGGGGAGGAGGTGGAGGAGGAACATGGAGTGAAACTTCAAATATTGGAACAGGCGACAATGAGGATGGGGATATTTGAACAAGGGGGTCGGGAGTGGTGAATAAAAGATCAAAGCTCAAGTGAAGAGTTAGATGTGTGTGTATGCGCGCGCGCACATGTGCATATTGATGAGTACACACACATACAGCAGAGAAAGGTAAGAGATGTCATAAAATTAGGATAGTGGTAGTAACTATAATAAAGAAAATATTGCAGAAGGTGGTGGTGGTGGTGGTGGTGGTAGTAGAAGTAGCAGCAGCAGCAGCAGCAGCAGCAGTAGTAGTAGTAGTAGTGGATGATGGTAGTGGTAATGTAAAACAAGAGATGATAACAGACAAAAAAATGGTTTGGTTAGTGGGTGGGAGGGTGGAATTTAGGAACCTTGAAGTCAACAAGGACTGGTGCTGGGGGGAGGGTCACAATTCTACTTGCTGCTTAGAAAGAAACCTTCAGGAAAAAAAAAAAGAAAAGAATATCTCACCTCCTCCTCCTCCTCCTCCACAATCCTTGTTATCTTTATCAACATCACCATCTCCACCAGCTTCCTACAATGACCAACAACAGCCCCACCACCACCACCACCATCATCAATACCAATACTAGAGAGGTACTGTTACCATGGCCTCACAACCACCCTCCTCTATCCTGCTACCACTGCCAATAACAATAAACCCTCCCCCAGTTTGACATTAATAGAATCTGTTTTAAATATTGAGATTGTCCTTTGATGTGATTCTCACATCAAAAGCCTGTTAAATCAGTTGATGAAAGGAATGGCACTCTAGCCGGGTAGGGGTAGATGCATCACAGAGTGCAACAGCTCTTTAATACGCTTTACTATAACACCATCCACCTCCGATGCCTCTCCACACATACACACAAGCATTCACTGGTGATGAGAGAGAGAGTAAGGAATGATACAGAAACAGTGTGGATTGAACTACAGGGTGAGAAATAACATATTGAGATGGAGGGGGAATTGAAGGAAGTGGAAGCCGGAGACAAGAAAAAAAAATTTTTGGAAACACCAATATGTAATTTGTAGTGTCTGATGAACATTTGAAGGTAAAAATTAGTTTTAGCAGTTCTAAGGGGAATATTAAATAGCAATGGAGAAGCTAAGTGGTAGATAGAAATTAGGGCAAGAGAGAGAGGGAGAGAGAGATGGATTGATTTGGGAAAGCAGATACACATGCACATTATTTTTATATATATATATATATATATATATATATATATATATATATATATATATTCTTTTTTCTTTTATTTGTTTCAGTCATTTGACTGCAGCCATGCTGGAGCACCACCTTTAGTCGAACAAATCGACCTCAGGATTTATTTTTTGTAAGCCTAGTATTTATTCTATCAGTGTCTTTTGCTGAACCACTAAGTTACGGGGACGTAAACACAGCAACATTGGTTGTCAAGCAATGGTGAGGGGGGGGGATACAGACACACAAACATACATACATACACACACACACACATATATTATATATATATGACAGGCTTCTTTCAGACACTTGCCCAAGGTGCCATGCAGTGGGACTGAACCTGGAACCATGTGGTTGGGAAGCAAGCTACTTGCAACACAGCCACTCTAGCGCCTATCGTATGTTTTTTGCCGAACTACTAACTTATGAGGACATAAGCATACCAACAACAGTCATTAAGTAGTGGTGGTGGTGATGGGGGAGGGACAAACACAGACAGACACATTTCTTTCAGTTTCCATCTACCAAATCCACACCCAAGGCTTTGATCAGCCTGAGGCTATAGTAGAAGACACTTGTCAAAAGGTGCCACGCAGTGGGACTGAACCCGGAACCATGTGGTTGGGAAGCAAGCTTCTTACCACACAACTGCACCTACACACACCCATTGATAAATGAACAGATAGGAAGGCAGATACACAGGTAATGACTAGAACAAGTTACTCTTATTGAGAAGAATTCAATACTACCACAGCATGTCCTGAAAGTACTACAATGTAATTGGAATAATTAACAACAGCTTCCAGGTAAATTATATAGGGTAAAGTAGCCTTGACAATGAGAACAAGTAGATAGAAGCATTTCAAGGAATTGAACAGTCGATGATAACACCATGTTGAGGTGTATTATTTGAAGCGCCATTGGCACCAGAAATTGATCAGGTAATCAACCAAATTGAATATCTTTACCCATGTAGCTGCTCAATCAGGTCTGACATATGGTTATGGCTGGAAATCTTTAATCATAAATCTTCAAGCAGGTTGACCTGCAGGAATTAGACCAAAAATAAGCTGTGTATCAGTGGTTCTCAATCACTGTTTTGCTTATGGACACCCTTCGATTCCTCAGGTGGACCCTCATAACCATTCCATATTTTTATAACTAACAAATTCCACCGAGGTCAACTTTGCCTTCCATCCTTTCCAGGTTGAAAAAATTAAGTACCAGTTGCATACTGGGGTCAATCTAATTGACTGGTCCCTTCCCCAAAACTTTCAGGCCTTGTACCTAAGATATTTTTATAACTAAATATTGCAAGGAATTGCATTAAGGAATTTAAATATTTTGTGCATTGTAGAAGTGTAATTGTGATTTATTGCAGATAGTCTTGAACAACAAAATCCATATGACCCCTAGGGGTCCATATGGAATGGATCCCTAGTTAAGAACCCACCAATGTCTATACATTAACCTCTTTTGGCAGCAGTTAGAGCTGATGTTGCTAAAATGCAATCGGGACTTCTCAACAACATTTTTAATTCAGTAAAAGCAATTAAAATAAAAAACACTACTGCACCCCCACCTCTCACTCCCCCTGTATCTCCACCCCACATCCTTCCACTCACTTTTTTTTACTATCTCTTCCACCCTACCCACCTCCATCTTTATCTCTCATTTCTTTCTCTTCAACCAGCAATCAACTCACTCTTATCACCTCCCACCCTGCTGGTTCTACCTGATCTTCTCTCTCTCTCTCTCTCTCTTACTCTCTCCACCCTTCCTTCCTACTACACTACCTAACCCTCCGCCCTAATACCAACACCCCCTCAGAAGACCTTGACAGGAGGAGGAGGATATCACCTGCAAGTAAACCCCTCCGAACACCCCCAACCACCACCACCACCATCACTGATGAACAGCAGGTGCAGGTGGAATAGTACTTCTACTACCACCACTACCATTATCTACTTCCCCACCACCACCATCATTTACAGTCCCTATTACAAACCAATGCTGGAGTTCTCACATGGTCAGTCGCCCTGCTAGAAATAGCAATTAAATCTCCCTTCACTCTTATCCTCCAGTCATAAATAAGGAGAGGACGACACACTGATTAGTGTAGCCCTAGATAGACATACTGTATCCATTACTACAAGACAGGGTGGTCATAGCTGGAATGTCTTTGATCATGCATCTGCTTGGGCAGAGCAGATACTTGGGGCTATACAGCAACTGTTGCCTTTAATGCTGCCACCACCACCACCACTATCTACTACAGCATCTACTAACACCACCCCCACCACCACTATCTACTACAGCATCTACTAACACCACCCCCACCACCACTATCTACTACAGCATCTACTAACACCACCCCCACCACCACTATCTACTACAGCATCTACTACCACCAAAACTACTACTACTACTACTACAACCACCACTTATATTATCATATAACAATCCCCACCACACATAGTTGCTGCTGGCACCCTGAGGGAGGAGGTGGGGAGAAAACGTACACAGACATGTAGAGAGAGAAAGAGAGAGATATAGACAGACAGAGACAGCAATATACATAGAAATATGCATGGAGAGATAGAGCTAGATACATACACATGTAGAGAGAGAGGAGGTACCCAGTATACATGGTAGAGAGCTACACAGATACACATGGTAAGAGCAGCATAAACACATGGAGAAGGAGAGGAAGAGAGAGAGGGAGAAAGAGAAAAGGGGAGTAAAGCCACCATATTATATATACTCTGTCTAATCAGCCACACTTCACCTGGATCTCAGTGGAATTTTAAGTTACCTCGCATCCCTCTACTCCCCACTTTAATTCTTTGTTCTATTATACAAACATGCGCATGCACACACTGAGGAATGAAGATAGTCACAAGCACCTCAAACGCTTTCCTCCACCTCTAGATCACACACATTGATGTGCAGACAAAACTTTACGTACACATACACACACAATTTATGGAAATACATCGTACACTTCACAGATGCATTATCATCGTTTAACGTCCGCTTTCCATGCTAGCATGGGTTGGACGATTTTCACTGAGGGCTGGCAAACCAGATGGCTGCACCAGACTCCAATCTTAATTTGGCAGAGTTTCTACAGCTGGATGCCCTTCCTAACGCCAACCACTCCGAGAGTGTAGTGGGTGCTTTTTATGCAAGGCATGCATGTTGTAAATACACATTGCAGATATCACAGCCACATGCAGATTGACACAAACACATACAGTAAGGTTATAGAAATGCTAACCAACAGTGACTTTCAAATGCACATGCATGCACACACACACACACCACACACACACACACACACACCACACACACACAAAAAAAAAAAAAAGCAATGCTCAAGTATGACCTTTGCCAGCAAAGTTAAAAACTTAACTAAAGACCATAGAAATATATACTTAACACACTTTCATGAATGTGTGGTAAGAAGCTTGCTTCACAACCACTTGGTTCCGGGTTCAGTGCCTTCAACTTCAACTTGGGTAAGTGCCTTCAACTACAGCCCTGAGCAGACCAAACACCTTGGAAGTGGATTTGGAAGACGGAAACTGAAAGAAGCTTATTGTGTGTTGGTATGTTTGCATTTCAGTAATTTAGTAGTTCAGCAAAACAGACTAATAAAACAAGTACTTGGCTTTAGGAGGGGGGGGGGAGTAGCACTAGGGTCAATTCTTTTGACTAAGATTTTTCAAGATGGTGCCCCAGCATGGCCACAGTCTAATGACTGACACAAGTAGAAGATAAAATATACAAAATTTTGGGGGTGAGGGCCAGTTGATTAGATCAACCCAAGTACACAAATGGTACTTAATTATTGACCCTGAAAAGGAAGAAAGACGAAGTTGGCCTCGGCGAAATTTGAACTCAGAACATAAAGACAGACAAAATACCGCTAAGCATTTCGCCGGCATGCTGTTTCTACCAGCTTGCCACCTTAAATATATGAATATTTTTGTATGTATGTATATATATATTACCAGAGAAATACATCGAGACCAACGGAGAGATAGATACACAAACACACACACACACACAGCATTCCATAGACAAATTCACTTATATTCACACAGAAACATATCAGAACTACACAGAGATACACACACACTCACACACAAACATATATGCCTATACAAACACATTCAGAACTTACAGAGAGATAAACACATGCACAAGAAATGGATTATAAATGAACACAGACACTAATCCAAACACCCCCACCCCGTTATACACACACACACACACACAAAGCAATGTACACACAAACCCATGATGAGGGCAAAGAATTAACAGAATCCTAGCTACACAAATATATGATGAGGGCAAAGAATTAACAGAATCCTAGCTACACAAATATACACAACATACATGTATGGTTAATCACACATACACACTCACATGCATACATGCATGCATGCACACACTAACCACACATACACAGCAAATAATATATACGCGGAAATCCAACACGTATGCATCTGCAACACCCATACACATTCTCCCTACCCACCCTCTCTCTCTCTAACCAAACACACAAATTCAACTTTACATAACACATATATATATACACGCTTGATGTTCAAACACAAAACCTGCACGGAAAGCAGACAACCCAAACACACTCATATAAATACATTCCCCTAACACAAGCACACACATGCATAAAACCTAGACATACAAGCACAGAGAAATCCACCCTATTATCCACTACACATCATAATTCTTCAAACCAACTTCACACACACACACTTTATGCCAATATATCTTCCTCTCATCTCAAAACTATTTTCCAAGTTCCTCTCTGGTTCGAAGGTGAGTTACAAGCATAGCAACATGGGAGAGGATTGTGATTCAATACCAGCTCCAACTCCAGTCCCCCTCTCTCTCGAGGTTACTTCAACATAGAGGGAGAAAGACAGACAGACAGACAGACAGACAGAAGAGAGAAGATGGTTGTTCAATACCAGCTCTTACTCAACTGTTTACCTTCTATCAATTTACATGCATGCGTTTGAGTGGAGGGCAATATGCCAACATGTCGCTCTTGGTAACTAAAGCCACATGAATACGATAGGCAGATGTATTAACCTTTGACAAGCTGGAACGGAATATGGGGATGATGAATGCAGTTATTCTAAATACACACACCTTCATAGACATATATATATATATATGTGTGGAGGTGCGTGGCTTAATGGTTAGGGTGTCAGCATCATGATCGTAAGATTGTGGTTTCGATTCGTGGACTGGGTAATGCGTTGTGTTCTTGAGCAAAACACTTCATTTCACGTTGCTCCAGTCCACACAGCTGGCAAAAATGAGTAACGCTGTGATGGACTGACATCCCATCCAGCTGGGGAACACATATGCCATTGAAACCGGGAAACCGGGCCCATGAGCCTGGCTAGGCTTTAAAAGGACGCATTAATATTTATTATATATATATGTAAATATATATATTTCTTTTATTCTTTGACTTGTTTCAATCATTTGACTGCAGCCACGCTGGAGCACCACCTTTAGTCAAACAAATCGACCCCAGTACTTATTCTTTGTGAGCCTGGTACTTATCCTACCAGTCCCTTTTGCCCGAACCGCTAAGTTATCGGGGTGTAAAAACACCAACATCGGTTGTCAAACAATGATGGGGGAGGGAACAAACAAACACACATATGATGGGCTTCTTTCAGTTTCCGTCTACCAAATCCACTCACAAGGCTTTGGTCAGCCTTAGGCTATAGTAGAAGACACTTGCCCAAGGTGCCACTCAGTGGTGCTGAGCCTGGAACCATGTGATTGGTAAAAAAGCTACTTGCCACACAGCCATGCTTGCGCTTATATATATAAATATACATACACACAAACATGCATACATACAGACAAACAGACAGATAAAGTAAAACTAAAACAAAATAAATTGTTCATAAGCTATCTGACTAATGCCTCATCACTCATGGAAAAGTAGTCAAGTCTCATATTTTATATATATATATATTATACAGGAGTGGCTGTGTGGTAAAATGCTTGCTTACCAACCACATGGATCCGGGTTCAATTCCACTTGGGTAAGTGCCTTCTACTATAACCTCGGACTGACCAAAGCCTTGTGGGTGGATTTGGTAGACAGAAACTGAAAGAAGCATGCCATATATGTGTGTGTGAGTGTGTGTCTACATGTTTTTGTTCCCCCAACATCGCTTGACAACCGATGCTAGAGTGTTTATGTTTCCGTAACTTAGTGGTTCAGCGAAAGAGACCAATAGAATAGTACTAGGTGTGTGTGTGTCCAAAGTCTCATACAAAAGAACTCAATCCAAAAGCAGAGAACATGGGGTGAAACTGAAATGATTACATCATGGTAGAGTAATGACCGTCAGTTGATGCTTACACACTTTTAATTTGGTGAGAAAAGTATCGAGCCTATTTCACCTGTTTAGTGATAGCATTACAGCACTTATTTCTTTACTACCCACAAGGGGCTAAACACAGAAGGGACAAACAAGGATAGATAAATGGATTAAGTTGATTATATCGACCCCAGTGCGTAACTGGTACTTATTTAACTGACCCCAGTGCATAACTGGTACTTATTTAATCGACCCCGAAAGGATGAAAGGCAAAGTCGACCTCGGCGGAATTTGAACTCAAATCATAAAGGCAGACGAAATACCTATTTCTTTACTACCCACAAGGGGCTAAACACAGAGGGGACAAACAAAGACAGACAAACGGATTAAGTCGATTACATCGACCCCAGTGCATAACTGGTATATATTTAATCGACCCCGAAAGGATGAAAGGCAAAGTCGACCTGGCGTGCTAATGTTTCTGCCAGCTCGCCGCATTACAGCACTGCATTTTGAAAAAAAGGCAGTGTCGAGGGGGGGGGGGGTGAGAGAGAGAGAGAGACACACACACACAGACAGACAGTGGGAGGAAGAGTTTGATAAGGAAAGCTAGAAATATATATTTGCTTTCCATTATCTGTAAATGAACACTTAGCAATTTAGAAAAACTATTTTCAGCCAAACAGATTTAACTTAATAACCTATACCCCACAATATCCACCATATTAATAACATGGCTGCTCTCTGTAGCAAAAATGACAGACACTACACCATATTATAAATAGCAACCCTTTCATTCAAAATAGCTTAGCAGCCCTTCATATCAAACGTAACTTAGCAACCCTCAATAGTAATATAGTACGGCAACACTCCATTATCAAAACTGACAGAGCAGTCTTCCATATTTCATATAACAGACTATTCTTCCATATTTAATACAATACACTGGTCTTCCATATTTAATGAGCATCTGTCCATAATAAAAATAGTAAACTGATCCTCCTCCAGAGTGAAAACGGATTTGCTTCATAAATTATGAACTCAGTAATAATTAATCGATCAGAAGGGAAAGTCCTCTGTGGACTAACGACAGTTGGGATACTTTAGGGGAATAAAGCCTTTTGAGAAAAATGAGGAAACAAATGTAAAAATTATTTTAAGTTTGCTCAGATGTTATATATTTGTCAGATAATGATGGGACTGAATGTAATTAACATTTCATATTTGATAACAACCTGGTTTATCAAGGAGTGGCTGTGTGGTAAGTGGCTTGCTTACCAACCACATGGTTCTGGGTTCAGTCCCACTGTGTGGTACCTTGGGCTGGTGTCTTCTACTATAGCCTCAGGCCAACCAAAGCCTTGAGTGGATTTGGTAGACGGAAACTGAAAGAAGCCCGTTGTATATATGTATATATATATGTGTGTGTTTGTGTGTGCGTGTTTGTGTGTCTGTGTTTGTCCCCCCAACATCGCTTGTTTACATGCCTGTAAATTAGCGGTTCGGCAAAAAGACACCGATAGAATAAGTCCTGGGGTCGATTTGCTCGACTAAAGGCGGTGCTCCAGCATGACTACAGTCAAATGACTGAAACAACTAAAAAGAGTAAAGTGCTGAGAAGCCAAACAACAGGATCAACATCAGCAGCACTGGCAATTGATTATCATTAAATATCAATACAACCACCTCCAACACTATCTTGTGGGAGATGGTCATATGCGACCATCCATGAAAGAAACCATCCAATGAGGACTGCACCAGCTTAGTGAGCATTGCTGTCATGGTACACTACTGTCTGAAAATAATACTCAAATGTAACTAAATTTTGTTCTTAAGAAGTTAGTGAAGGAAGCAGGAGTTTGCTGTAGCCCAGTGGTTCTCAAACTTATTCAGACTGCCACCCACCTGACCCCCAGGCCACATTCCTAGCACCCCCACCCCAACTAACCAGTATAAACACAGACCTCTTTCTGAAGTGAATTCAAAGCAACTGTATTTCACAAATATAACTTAACCTGACAAACCCATTATTTTAGTTGTTTTTACATGAATTGCAACTCCATTATCGCCCCACTTTTTACAAGAATCACTACCCCATTATCACCCCACTTTTCTTCAATGCTCCCTAGGAACATATATATATTCAACAGGCTTCTTTCAGTTTCCATTTACCAAATCCACTCACAAGGCTTTGGTCAGCCTATGGCTAGAGTAGGGTAGACTTGCCCAAGGTGCCACACAGTGGGACTGAACTAACCATGTGGTTGGGAAGTGAGCTTCTTACCACACAGCCACACCTGCACCTATAGCCATGCCTACAATAGGCTTCTTTCAGTTTCCATCTACCAAATCCACTCACAAGGCTTTGATCAGCCCAAGGTGCATGCTGTGGGACTGAACCCAGAACCATGTGGTTGGGAATCAAATTTCTTACCACACAGCCATGCCTGTGCCTAGATATCCTACCAAATTGGTAAAAAAAAAACTGTGGTTCAAAGTGACTAATGAATGATCAACATTCTTACTGGCTGGAAATGCTGCCAGTTATTCAAAATTAAAACTCATGTCAATCAAAAGATCAGAAAATGCACATATTCTTAAAGGGTCCGGAAGGAATTTTATATCAGTTTTATGGAACTCCAACAGAAAAATATGGATTATACAATATTTATTTGAAGTTTTAATTCCAAGTTGTTTGTTTTAGTTTGTGCTTTTTTTCCTTTTTTTTTTTTTCTGAAGCCAAAAAGTTATTGTAAGTCTATATTTAGATTTGAAAAGGTGTTTATTTTAGGTGAGTCACCTGAATGGACTGAGTGACTTGTGCCAAATTGTTACACCTGTATCTGCTACCAGTGAATACGACAATAAAACTATTGCAGCCGGTGGATCAAAACAGCAATGGCCATTTTCAAGGCCTACCCTACTCACTGCAAAGAAAACAGCACATGACTCAGCACGTGGTTAGTGTATTCAATTCACAACCTGACAGTCGAGAGTTCAATTATCAGCGGTGCATAGTGTCCTTAAGCAAGACACTTATTTCATGTTGCTCCAGTGTTGCACCCTGTAGTTCAATGGGCCAGCCTGGTCCCCTTCAGTGTGTCACATTGAATCTCCCTGAAAACTACATTAAAGGTAAGTGTGTCTGTGGAGTGCTCAGCCACTTACACATTAACCCATTAATGCCCATGGTCCTTTTTTAGGACCAGAAGGATGATCCATCACATTTCTGCAACATCTGTATTTTACTGAGATATCTTTAGCTAGTCATCAAGACTGGAGTGTCCTTCAAATATTGTAAGAAAATGTTTTTTTACAATATTTTATTGTAAATATATCATCATCATCGTTTAATGTCCATTTTCCGTGCTAGCATGGGTTGGACGGTTTGACCAGGGTCTAGTAAGCCATGGAGGCTGCACCAGGCTCCAATCTTGATCTGGCAGTGTTTCTACAGCTGGATGCCCTTCCTAATCCCAACCACTCTGTGAATGTAGTGGGTGCTTTTTATGTGCCACTGGCACAGGTGCCAGGGGAGGCTGGCAGTGGCCACGATCGGCTGGTGCTTTTTGCGTGCCACCAGCACAGAAGCCATTCAAGGCAGCGCTGGCATATAAATATATATATTTAGTATCAGATAAAGTTGAATAAAAAAAATTTGGGCACTAAATGGGTTAATTTCATGAGCTGGCTGTTCCATTGATCGAATCAACTGAAACACTTGTCAATGTAACTGAGAAGGTGCCCAGCCACACTACTCAGTAGAGGCAATAATAAAAATAACAACAGGAGAAAATACCGTTATTTTTCAGATATTGGGACGAATGTTAATAAAAGATGCATTGGAAATTACCAATGATACAAGGCATCAAGTAACAGTCAATACTATAAAATATTTTGTAATGTTCATTAAGTTCAATAAGCACTTTCATACATTCATAGTAATCATCAGATTTCAAAATGTATTTAACTGACAGCTGAGTTCTTGACAATTGTAGTAAAATGACCGACTTCTTCCAGCATGCAGATTAGTAAAAACCGTATTCCAAAAATTCAGCTTGTTGGAGCCTTCTAAGAGTTACAAAAAGGAAGAAGTCAGTCATTTTACTACAATTGTCAAGAACTCAGCTGTCAGTTAAATACATTTTGAAATCTGATGATTACTATAAAACGTATGAAAGTGCTAATTGAACTTAATGAATATTACGAAATATTTTTGCAATGTTTAATAAACTTCAACACTGTAAATTTTTTTTTTTTTTAAATATCAAAATAAAAAACATGGAAACCAGACCATTCAACTGATATATTATTCTATACACATTTACACAAATTCGGAATTCGGGAATATATATATGAAAGAAGGTTTGAAAATGCAATTTTAAGAGGTGTCTATTCACTTGGCCGGTTTCACTTTTTTAGAAAAAGATTGTCAAAAGTAAAATGAAAAAGCTTTGTAAATACTTTTTTGTGTCAAATACTGGTTGTCACAAAATATTACAATACATATATACATTCTTTGAGAATAATAAGAGAAATGATAAAGCAGTTTACAAGGAAAATAAAAAGTTCATTTTAACATTTTTCTTATTATCAAAGAATGTATATATGTATTGTAATATTTTGTGACAACCAGTATTTAACACAAAAAAGTTTTTACAAAGCTTTTCCATTTTACTTTTGACAATCTTTTTCTAAAAAAGTGAAACCGGTTGAGTGAATAAACACCTCCTAAAATTGCATTTTCAAACCTTCTTTCATATATATTTCTACTCGTGCGATATCTTACAACTTTACTTTGTTATATATATATATAACTAAAATATATAGTCGCCATGATAGATCGTTAGCCACTACACACATTTTTTTCTCTCCTTGTTTTTTTGCTGTGTCCCTTTCCGTAGAAGAGCGTAGGCTCGAAACGTAAAAGACTTTTTCTATTCCTGAACGTTATACTAATACATTTGTTTGTTCTGTACACCACATGTCTTCGTCTTTTGTTTTTTTCATAAACTCTCCCTATATATATATGTATACACACACACACACATATATATATATATATATATACACAGTAATTGTTCAGTTTATGTGCGTGAAAGAGAGTAAAGGGAGATATCTAATTCTGAGACATATTGCATGACCAACAATAAACGGATTAAATGCTTATTGTAGAGGGAAACATGGCTTTTGTCAAAGAACGAAAGGTGACGAAGTGATTTTATCTTTTTACAAAGCTTGCAGTATCACACTTTTCGGTTAGTAATGTCAGCTTGTGTAATAAGGCCATAGGGGGGAATTACAATTTTCACAGGTGTAGCTGTTCATAATTATGCAATGCCATGCCAATCATTGAAGAATGTTGTCTTGTGATTCTGCCAATTGGGTGATATTCCATGATTCATCTAAGATTGTTTGATTGCTTGACGATTGAGGATTCAACTTCAGGAACAATAATCTGCAGTGCCGCTGGTCATTCACGTGCTATTTCGATCGATTTCCAAAGTATCAGGCAACATATTCTGGTGTATGTAGTTATGTCCCTTTACGTTTTTTTTTACACATGTAAACTGAACAATTACCATATAAATCTCTTACACCTTTCTGTTGAAGAGCATAAGCTCAAAACATGAAAGACTTTTTCATTTTCCCAAGCATCAAACTAATACACTTGCTTGTTGTTCATACACCTGTCTTCGTCTTGTTTTTCTATAAATTTCAACTATATATATATATATATATATATATATATATATATATATATATATATATATAAAATTAGAGAAAAACAACCATTTATCAATTCAAAATGAACAATTAAATTACACCATCTAGAAAATTACATATAATAGAAATATTAAAATTAAAATAACAATAATATACCGATGATTAAATAGTTGCAAAAAAATAATATTTTTTTTTTGCAATATATCTATATATATAAAACAGTAGTTGTGTGAGTGTCTGTCTCCTACGATTTAGATTCCTAACTCCTCCCACATTTTGCGGTGCAGTTTAACCAAATTCGGGTATCTTATAGTCGTGATTAATATCAAGCCCGTCTGGCTATTAGCGCGTGTCTACGATGAGTCTACAATTTTAAAAATAATTTAACATCATTTTTTATTCCATTTTAATGCATAATTTTTCGTGTGTCGATGGCGGCGGAGTTGGCGTCCACGCTCAAACACCTGCACCTGTGTTTGCTTCTCCCCCTTCTTCCCTCCCTCGTGAAGCTGTGGGGAAGGGAGTTTAAGGAAATCAACGTCGTAATGCGTTGTCAAGGAGACCAGCATTCTTTTAGAACAACGACTTCATGGCTTGAAGACACCAAAACAGAAATGGCTAAGAAAGCCCGAATTGGCATCTATAAAGGAAGTAACTCTCTAAAAATGCTTATATAGTTATTTCCCTTACAAACCCGAGCAACGCCGGGCGACACTGCTAGTATATATATATATATATATATATATATATATATATATATATATTATATATATATATATCATATTGTGTTAATTTGATTTAGTATTTCTAAATTGAATTTTTCCCTGTAAGTTAGGATTAATATTCCCTCAAATAATAATTATTACATATTATTCCTTTGTAATGAAAACATGTTGTCTTCGAAACATATGTCGAGAGTAAAGGAATTTTGTTAACATCTTTGTTCGACTCCATTCTTTCATTT
This sequence comes from Octopus sinensis, assembly GCF_006345805.1. Lineage (NCBI taxonomy): Eukaryota > Metazoa > Mollusca > Cephalopoda > Octopoda > Octopodidae > Octopus > Octopus sinensis. The sequence continues at coordinate 114,282,884 of NC_043000.1, forward strand.
ATTTATATACATATATATATATATATATATATATATATAGAGAGAGAGAGAGAGAGAGATAGAGAGAGATCCAGGTAAAATCAGCAAAAAAAATACTCAATCCAGTGAGAGATAAATATCAATTTAATACACAACCAAAAGAGCTACTAAAAGTTTCATGCTTTTGTGATACTTCATTTAGGCATATTTATAAAATACCCATGTCTCTCTCTCCAAGCAATGTTTCACACACACATACACAAGCACACACACACACACACACACACACGTGACGATGGTTTATGTCAGGCTCGCTCAGCAAGACAACGGCAATATCATGAAAGCCAAGGACGTCTTTGTTTACCTAACATTAAGGAAATGCAACACATATCTATCCATGTGTGTGTCCATGTGAGTGCACACATTAATGTCATTACTTGTCTCCAATCGTTAAACTTTAATGGCAAGAAACCGAGATCTCATTAATGATGTGAATGTATGTCAAGGGAATTGATACACAGATCCACCAGTTTTACAGGACACACGTATGCATGTGTGCATTTGTATACATTATATATATATACACACACACACGCAAATGTAAACACATACACCCCCTCTCTCTCTCTCTATATATATATATATTATATATATATATATATATATATATATATATATATATATATATATATATATATGCATACATACATACATACTCACACAATCAAAATACACATGTACATATACACACTTCAATACACACACACACACACACAGTGGAATGGGTAAATTGTCGCCATTTTATATTTTTAATTTCGCGCATGCACATTGTTTTTGATTTTGTCAACTACACAGTATAGTAGGGTCAGTTGGGCACCATCTGTGAGAAAAACAGCAACACAATGCAATTCACTCAGCCAGAAATTTGGAAATGACAAGCTGTACTGCTTGGCATTTGTCCCATAAGCTCCAGTATGAACATTTCAGAGGACATTACTGAGAGTGATAAAAAATCAAATATCCTGTCAACATCATGGTGTTTGGAGTGATCGCTAGTGATGGTGACATTATGCTTCCATTCATCTTCTCACACATCCTCAGAGTCAACATGGAGGCCTACATCAAGTGCCTGCAGGAGATAGTGCTGCCAACATACATACACACACACACACACACACACACACACACACACACACACAAATATACATCAAGGTACTGGTAACATGTGACCCAGTACAATCTATCCCATGGTCAGACTGTCAGCAACAAAACCAGCAACCTTACCATGTTGGGTTGTTAAGGATAGTAGTCTTCTTGGACACCCTACAGGATGGAAAACAAAACCTGTGAAAGGGCAGATGAACTCTCAAGTCAAGAACTGTAAATGCACTGGGAGTTATGGACCCCTAGCTTTCTAGGAGAGGGGCTCTCTGAAGTAAATCCTGCAGGTTCACATAATTAATGGTCATCTCACTTTAGCCTGTCATTAGGTACTAATCACAGCGACTTAGAGAGTGTACTAGTGTTCTTCAAGTGTTTATCATTGTAATCCAATGAGGTGCAGATGTCTCTTTATGGTGACCTCATTTGTCACCCCCGTCTACTAAAGGCACTATGGTGATATGTGCAGACTTAACCAGTGAGAAAGCTCAACTCTAAGCAGAAAACGTTTGACAATTTGAACAAGTAACTCCTTATGCCACAAAGTCCAGTGGAAGCTTCGATTTTTCTCTGGTGTCTATGCTGCAAATGATGCACACATCTGCAGCAGAAATGAGCAGTCATCTGATAGGTCATTGATGGAAAGCGAGCAACGCCATAACCAAATCACAAGGAGATGGCAATTATCTGTGAAGATGGAACAACCACCATATATAACACAGACATATATTTACACACATACGCACACGAACACACACATAATTACAGCAGCTGAGTGCATAGCACCATAGTTAGGAGAATGATGTAGGGTTGGGAGTTAGGAAGACGAGTTGTGAGAGAGAGATACATCGGGGACAAATTGGATGCAGGGACACAGAAATAAACATCATGCTTTTAGTGACTCCTTTTTTCTTAAGGGAATGGTCTTCTCAAACACAGCAAACTGCCAATCAACTCATTCCTTAGTCATTTCCTCTGTGAGGCTCAACATCCAGAAGTCATTTCTCATTACATTATCGCATGTCTATATCTTCCACAGAATCCATTCACAGTTAATAATCAACATTTCTCTATGCAGCTGTCCTCATCCATACATATCAAATGAACATAACCTGAACACTTTTTTCTCTTGCACTTTTTTCTCTTTTTTTCTCCAATGCCCCACCTCCCTTATACTCAAATTTCTTTTCAACACATTCGTACTTGTCATACATGTACACCAATGTTGCACTAAGTTGTGATTTCAGAGTTATTTAACCTCTGCTTCGTAACCCCTAATCAAACCTAAACCAGCACATCTTTTATCAAAGGGGTCCCAGCCACTGTCTTCCTATCTTTTTATATTTAAGCATAGTATAGCTAAGACAACATTATCTAATGTGTTGTTTCCTAAGACTGGCTGTATGGACTTAAGAGAGAGATTTGGCTAAAGTTTGTAGCAGGTTGTGTGACAGCAGAGACAGCCACTTACTTGTTGGTCCATGATTAAGGGTAGTGAGCGGCCAGTATAGAGGGGACAGTATATAGGGAACAAGTGGCCAAGAACTTTCTGTAATCTGAGGTTGAGAGGAGGGTGTGTGATAGAAAGCATGAATGTGTGTGTGCGTGTAAGATAGAGAAAATGTAATGTGTGTATGAGAGAGTGTTAGTGTGTGTGTGAGAGACAGAGAGCATGAGAGAGAGAGAGAGAGTATGTAAGAGAAAGAGAGCGTGTGAGAGAGAGAGCGAGATAGCGTGAGAGAGAGGGAGTGTGTGAGGGAAAATGTGAGAGGGAGTGTGTGAGAGAGTGACAGAGAGAGTGAGAGTGTGAAAGAGTGAGTATGAGAGAGAGTAAGAGAGTGTGAAAGGGCATGTAAGAGAGAGAGTGTGTGTGTGCATGTAAGATAGTGTTAATGTGTGTGTTTGTGTGTGTGTCAGTGTGTGGTGGCAGCAGTAGTTAACCACTAAGCTTCCATTTCCTGTAGTGTATATAAAGGTTACAGTTAGTTTATTGTATGTACAAGCATGTGTGCATCATACACACACACACACACACTTTATATACACCCTCCTTCTCATTCTCTTTCACACACATATAGTGATATATATATACACACTCACACCCTTCGACTATTCTCTCTCTCTCTCCCTCTTTCTCTCCTGCCCCTTCTCTCTCTCTCACATATATATACAGACACATTGACAACATATTTTTACATGTACTATTTAATATAAATTTAAACCAGCACTTTAACAACTACATGCATCTGTGTGTGTGTGTGTGTGTGTTAATATGTATGTAACCACGTGTAAAGAATGGGGAGGGGAAGCGGATGTAAGTTTACATAACCAATTCTTTAAAAGTCTTAAAACTGTAACAGTTTATTGTCAGATGACAGAGGCAGCAGTGTGGCAGGACTTGGCTGAACATCATCACTTCCACCCTAGCAGCAGCAGCAGCAGTGGCCTGCCACTAATTAGACACTTTTTATATATATAGTCACTCACCATCTGGAGGATGGAAGGAAAGAAAGAAGGGAAATCTGAAGAGAGAAAGACAACGAGAAAGAAGAACTCAGAGAGTCTTTATAGACTGAACTCCTGACACATTTTCAAAGAGGAACAATCAGCACTAACCATTTCCACACTGTTAAAGGGAACAGGCCTGTGTGCCATTTGTCATTGTGTTTGATCTTAGGGACAGCTGTGGCTACTTTTAAAAGACCCAAACTGGTTCCAATGGAGACAATAAAGCCACACACCTAACCCCTTTTGAAAAAAAGGGGAACACTCAACAATCAGGCCAAGCAATTGTGTAGATGCATCACCTATTTTTAGGGGACCCACATCAATAAAGGGCAGGAATGTAAGTCAATCTGATAGACTAGGGTAGATGGGGCTTGTTCAGTCTGTGTGTATTTATATATAATGTATATGTATGTGTGTATATATATATATATATATATATATATATATATATATATAATGTGTGTGTGTGTGTGTGTGTATAGATAGATAGATGCATGTATATAAACATATATATGTAGGTATGTACATATATGTATGTATATATATATATATATATAATGTATAGATGTGTGTGTATATATTATAATATATATGTATGTATATATAATATAATGTATAGATGTATATGTGTGTATATATATTATAATGTATATGTATGTATGTATATATATATATATATATATATATATATATATATATATATATATATATATATATATATATAAAATGTGTGTGTGTATTATCTATCTATATATATATGAAATGATGTGAGAATCTAATTTTGAACAGCCAGCAACAACACCTTAAAATATCCAAGCAGGCACAGTTTGTGCTGGCATTAGTTTATTAAAGAGACTTACCAACTGAAAGAAATAGCTCAGATGTAAAGAAGAGTGGGGGTAGCTGCGTGCGTGTGAATGCATTTGTGTGTGTGTGTGTGTCGGTTTACTACCATATAGGCACCGTTTACATGTAATGTGGCTAGAAAGAGAATTACATTTTCATCATATCCTGTTCAAAGCTTACAGCCATGGTGTATTGCGTAAATGTATCAAACCACTTGAGTGACCACCACTAAAATTGTCAGCATCATCATCATCATTACTACTACTACTACTACATTATGTAAACACTTATTCATTAAACACACACAAACAGGGTAGGTGGTGGGGTGTTCATTTCACAAGTTGACAATATAGAACAAGTTAAGGGCTACCTCTGTGTACAGAGAAAATACACACGTGCGGACAGTTATTTACAGTAGGTGAGGTCCGAGAACCTCACTAGTTACCCTACCCCCACCCCACTCCAGTACCATCACTAACACCACCACCACCACCATCAACAACACAGCAACCACCACCACTAACATAGCTGCTGCCATCAACATCATCATCATCACTCGAATTTAATAAGTTTAATAATATCTTGCACAAGGTGTTACTCCATAGTAGAGAGAGAATGTGTAATAAGAGCAGAAGTTTAATTAATTAGCTACTCATACATGTCTAGAGTAGCAGCAGCAGCACCAAGTGGGAAACACTGAAAACTGGTTTATTTTGTTTTTTTGCTCTGTTTTTTAATAAGTCTGCATCTTCACCACGAGTTCTAAATCTCACAAGAAATTATTATATTGTGTCTCCTGAGCAAGGTAATATTTTTTTCTGTTCACTTCAGTTGTCACCATTTCACAGTTTGAGAGAGAGGAACTGTAGAAAACGGCTCAATACACAACTTAGTGCTCACATATATGAGATGGTGGTGGTGATGGTGGTACATAAAGACACACAGACAGACCTCCTAGACATCTAAATCAAGGCCATCCCAAAGAGTAACAAGGATTCACTCATTAACACATTTTGGAAGCCTCTGCAGTGTTGCTTGACCTGCTAGATATGACAGCTAAATTTTTCTCAAATCACACCTATCTTTAAAGAAAGGACTACATTGAATAATGCAGACCAGGGTAAACTATGCCGTAAACTGGTAAAAAAAAAAACAGGATAGTTACAGTTGAAACATCATCATCATCATCATCGTTTAACGTCTGCTTTCCATGCCAGCATGGGTTGGATGATTTTGACTGAGGGCTGGTGAACCAGATGGCCGCACCAGACTCAAATCTTGATCTGGCAGAGTTTCTATAGTTGGATGCCCTTCCTAACGCCAACCACTCCGAGAGTGTAGTGGGTGCTTTTTACATGAACATTTTTGATTAAAAGTCTAATCCTTCAGGACTGACCAGTGGATAAACCTGTTAATCTATCACTCAGCTTAACACCACCAGCCAGTCCTTGGGTGACTTTAGTGAAGGCCATTCAATTGTAGACATTCTTCAATTTGACAATAATGTCCTCCTTTCGTCCTGACAATCATTGGGAACTCAAGAAGGAGTGTTAGAAGTGAAGAATGTTGCACTTCTCTCCTCCTCCTCCTCTCATCTTTGAAGTCTTACCACCAATAACAGCTTACAATAACACTGTTTTCCAAAACATTCCATCCCTAAACTCCAATCGTTCCAAAGTTTTGAGGAGTGTGGAACCACATCTTGGCCACTACTGTTTTATATTAGATTCAGTACCCCACATCATAAGACAATAATACCTTCTCTGAAGAGAAGCAGTGTAGAAAATATGTATTCTTGTTGTTCTTAGTCTAATAATATATTTTCAAACAATACAAGTTGGTTGGTTGGTGAAAGATTAGAGGTGACAATACACAAAACCTATTTGGACTACATGAACAGGCTCCAGCCCTCTATGTAACAACCAACTGTACCATATCTTTAAAGATTTACTTAGAGAGATATTACTGATATCAAACAACAGAGTCAGCTTTATGACTGCATCATATATTTCCCTTATCTTATGTGTAAAGAAAGCTTAAAGAGAGTGTGTGTGTCTATGTGCTACAGCATGTGTGTGCATATGCGTGCATCCGTGTGTGTGTGTGTGTGTTAGTAGCATTGTGGTAGGCTAGAATTTCCAAAATAGTTTCTAATACATCCAACCTAAAGCAGACTAAACAGCTAACTCCAGAGAATTTAATCTCCAATATCAGAAAAGATATTTAGCAGAAAACCTCCCTGCACCTTCCTAAACCCTACCAACACCACAACTACTATGACCCTGCTACAAATAGCAGCCAAGCCTGCCTCAAATTTCACCCAACTGTCTAAGGAAAACAGCCATATTACACAATGAGATCCTAAGCTCCCTGCACAAAGCAAAATGATGAAAGAATGGGGTAAAGATCTTTCCTGGGTCATACAAATCCATAGGACCAGTTTCTTCAGTTTTTGTAGCATATATATATTCCCACACCTGGATGGGACACCAGTCCATCACAAGATTATTCATATTTCCCAGCTGAGTGGACTGGAACAATGTGAAATGAAGGGTTTTGCTCAAGAACACAATGCATCACCTGGTCCAGGAATTGAAACCACATTCTTACTATCATGAGTTTGACAGCCAAAACCACTAAACCATGCACCTCCACAAATTGATAAAAGAGTCACAGTTGGAATGTCTTTGATCACAAGTCTGCTCAATATGGACTGACCTTAGGGTAAACAGCAAACAATTTTTTGAAAACACTTAGGTCAGGTGTCCAGTCTGAGGATACCCACCCTCTTTGCCTCACACTCACCAATTTCATACATTGACTTAGTAAAAGTCATGAGGACCGTTTCCTTTCACTTGATTAAAAGACCAAAAGAACAACAGCTCCCTTTATACCAAATTCCATCTTTGACATGACAAACTCCATCTAAAGAGGTGGTTTTCAACCATTTTTTGCCTATCCCTTTGATGCTTGTTACTCAACTGGACTGCCATAGCCATTTGATGTAGATATTAAAAAATCCTACTGTATTTTTATAATTAAGTATTATTAGGAATTTTATTAAAAAAATTGAAATATTTTGTGTTTTGAAGTAAAAGTAATTAATTGTACATAAATTTTAACAAAATCTTATACAGACACCAGTTGAAGACCACTGAAATAAAGTTTCATCTTGCTACACATCTCCATACTGGTGATGGTTTGGCTATGTTTGTTAAGGTTTAGTTAGCGGGGACAGGATGGTGTCCATGATCTTTACCAGGGTCTCAGAGACCAGTGGGGGAAGAAAAGAAGCTGCCACACCCCACTAAAATGCCAGGAGGCAGTGCTACTTCAACTACTCATTGTTCTACTTGAGATAGACAACATGACTGGAGGAGATATGCTACGTAAGAATGGTTGAAGCACACCAAAGCAAGAATACAACAGCAGCAGCCGTTCAAGAATTTGAACCTGGAGATCTCCATTTCCAGCGACTTCAAGGGCTACCTCCCAGTGGTGTCGGGCGTCAACAAAGAGCCCTCGACTACAACTAGACGACCAAAGTTTTTTTCTTTCCAAGGTCTGGGGTCTCCCGCCCCTAAGCCCTAGACCATCACCTAATCACCCTTACCCGTCTTGTTGCTTAACAACAACGACAACAGCAGCAGCATATTCTCTGTGTCTCCAGACCCTGGGGCAAGACAGATCATCACACTTGCTTCACAACAACTAAATTGCAAAGAACAATTAATGGAATCTCTGAGAATAACACTAGAGGACAAGTAGTTTAGCAATAGTCTCATGTTGCATCATTCTTCATGGAAACATTTATAATTACTTTGAATTAAAAACAAAATTGTCAGCATTGAAAAGAATTATGTTCCAATCATCTTACATTACTAAACTCACCAACACACACACCCACACCCCACCCTCGGTGGAATGGACAGAGGAGTTTTCCAAAAGTATTGACTCAAATTCATGGCAACATTTTAATAACTTAATGTACTTTACCACATAATAAGTGCATAATATCCAATAGCAATGGTCTTGTTCTCTCTCAAAATGATGCAAAGCTATGTGTGTAATTTCAATAAATTATCAAGAAATCTCATTCGAATATTTTCTAAAAGTACATTGAAACCATAATTTCACACAACTTCCTCTATCCACACACCATTGTCTCTCTAAATTCCAGTTTGAGAGCCAAATGTAACATCACAGATATATTCAAACATTATATAACTACATTCTTACAGAAATATGTTTTATATAAATATACACACACACACACACACACATTATTGCCATTACACTACCAAAAGGGCACAAGGGAGACGGGCTATTCTGAGGCAGTGATTTGTAAGCAGGTACTCTTTCTAATACCAACTCTCTTATAAATTGGTGTACCAATTCTAAAGATATAATGTGTGTGTGTGTGTACATACACACACCAAAGATTGCAGAAAATCCATATCATAGCCCTCCAGATTGTCAGCTCCAGGCAAACTGTCCAGCCCAAGCTAACACTTGCCTTACTACATTACACACACACACAGTACTTGGCTCACAGCTCTGTATTTCTAGATGCAGGATTGACACCTTACACCATTCACGTTGCTTCTATACTCTATGACTGTGTAGTTGTAGGCTAAGGTCAGATTTTATATTTAAATACAAATTTGAGCTATATTTCCTGTGACTGTTGCCATGTAATTTAGTATATAATTGACACATTACAATACTATATATTATATATATATATATATATATATATATATATATACATATATATATAGTGTGTTGTATGTTTATGTCTAGATATAAAACTTGTATACTTCCTTCCCATCCCAGTATTGTTTGCGATATCTTCTTCCTGAGATGATCCTACTACAAAAATGCTGGGTTTGAGGATGGTCTCTCTTTCTCCTCTCTCTCTCCCAGTCTCTCCCCCTCTACAATTGAGCTTCACTCAAGATATCTGAGTGCCTCTCAGAGACAGGGAAACCTCACCCTGTTATGTCAGATGAAATGATAGGCTAAGATGTAAGGTGCAGGACTGCTGCTTGCCAGGTTAACTCATGTCAGTAAAAGAATATAAATGTTACTTGATTGTGATAGTGGTGGTGGAGGTGGTGGTGAAAAGAGCTTAAACTTAGAGATAACACTCCTAGCAGGAAAACTATTTGCCATACAAGTCAATGAGAGCCTCTACAGAGTCACTAAACCTGCTAGAAATAGCAACAAAATCTGTCTGTAAAGAATAAAAAAAAGTGGGTAACTCTTTTACTCTTTTACTTGCTTCAGTCATTTGACTGTGGCTATGCTGGAACACTGCCTTTTAGCCGAGCAAATTGACCCCAGGACTTATTCCTTGTAAACCTAGTACTTATTCTATCGATCTCTTGCCAAACTGCTAAGTTACGGGGACATAAACACACCAGCATCGGTTGTCAAGCAATGTTGGGGGGACAAACACAGACACACACACACACACACACATATATATATATATATATACACATATATGACGGGCTTCTTTCAGTTTCCGTCTACCAAATCCACTCACAAGGCTTTGGTCGGCCCGCGGCTATAGTAGGAGACACTTGTCCAAGGTGCCACGCAGTGGGACTGAACCCAGAACCATATGGTTGGTAAGTAAGCTACTTACCACACACCCACTCCTTTGATAATGTAGTCTGAGAAAGATTGTCTGAAAAGACAGGATAGCCATGACCAGATTGCCTTTCATAACATATCTGCTTATTCAGGGCTGAACTTTGACTAAACAGCAACTATCTGTAGCAAACAAGGAGGGAATTTCTAAAGGTGTCTGTTTAGCATGGAGTCATTAAGAGTAAACTGGTCACTGAATGTTTATACACACATACACACAGCTGCAGAGAGGCCCTCCATGTTGGCAAACTATGTTCTAGTAACGTCTAACGCATAGATATTGATCAGTCAAAGTTTACACATAAACACACGCACACCATGTCAGTTAGCAATGTGCTTGTTTTAACAGTTCTCTGCATAGTTTTCAAGGGAATTACATAAATTATTTATTCACAGCAAGTGAGATAAATGTTGAACATCAAAGATCTATAGTTTCCATTATACAGCCATTTCTAAATGTTGTACACATTAATAAATAAAAAGATGAGCTTGCATGGTTTTTTGCCCCGCCTCCTAATCATTTTAATCTACTCGTTCTATGATTTCATTTTCAAATTTTATTCAATATAGGCGCAAGAGTGGCTGTGTGGTAAGTAGCTTGCTTACCAGCCACATGATTCCAGGTTCAGTCCCACTGCTTGGCACCTGGGGCAAGTGTCTTCTACTATAGCCTCAGGCTGACCAAAGCTTTGTGAGTGGATTTGGTAGATGGAAACTGAAAGAAGCCCATTGTATATATGTATATATATATGTATGTGCATGTACGTGTTTGTGTGTCTGTGTTTGTTGTCCCAACATCGCTTGACAACCGATGCTGGTGTGTTTACGTCCCCATAATTTAGCAGTTCGGCAAAAGAGACCAATAGAATAAGTACTAGGCTTACAAATAATAAGTCCTAAAGGCGGTGCTCCAGCATGGCTGCAGTCAAATGAGTGAAACAAGTAAAAAAGTAAAAGAGAGTAATAACAATCCACAACATATAATACCAGTAATTGCAGTCTGAGAAGCTCAGTTAGAATTTTTTCCAGGTTGAGTAGCCCATCCTGCTCAAAAAGTCCCTGAATAAGGTTTGTTTAAGGATTTTGAACGAAACACCCATGTTTCCAGAGATGAATTATTCAAATACCAAAGTATTCCTCTCAACACATGGCTATGATGCTCCCCCATAATTTCTGCTCGTGATCAGAGATGCACATATCATCAGCTGCCAAAGGTCAAGCAACTGACAAGCAAATCTGTGGTATTGAGCAGAATATTTGCTGTAGCCCTTCTTTCATACCAAGACAAAACAATGTATTGATAGCACTTCCAATCAATTAAGATCAAAAACCATGAGAGCCACTGCCTAGTACTGCATTAGGGCATTATTACTATAACAAGGCGGAAAGCTGGTAGAGTTGTTAGCACACCAGGTGAAATGCTTAGTGGTATTTCGTCTGTCTTCACATTCTGAGTTCAAAAGCAACTGGAGTCGACTTTGCCTTTCATCCTTTCAGGGTTGATAAATTAAGTACGAATTATACACTGGAGTCGATGTAATCAAATAGTCCTCTCCCCCAAAATTTCAGGCCTCGTGCCTATAGAAAGGATGATTATTATTATAACAGGCCTGCTCAACCTCAGGTAAAGCAACATCATTATCATCATCATTATTATTATGAGTTGACATTGGAGCTGATACATGGCTGCTCAATCAGCTAGATATAGCAGCCTCATCTTAAACAAGTCAAGGTGGTGAACTGGCAGAGTTGTAAGAGTGTCAGCACACTAGAGTGTTCATTCTGATTTTTCGTGCCTTGAACTCAAACCCTGCCAAAGTTAACTTTGCCTTTCATCCATTTTGGGGTCAATAAGAATATAGGATCGATTCAGCTGTAGACAGGTGGGACTGCTAGAAAGCCTCGAGGCATTTGTTTTAGCCCTTCATAGTCTGACAGCAACTCCTGCAATGACATTGATGCCATCAATTTGTATCAGTCCTAAAGGAGTGACCTTTCCCTTGAATAACATTGCAGAGTGGTTGGCATTAGGAAGGGCATCCAGCTGTAGAAATCTTGCCAGATCAGATTGGAGCCTGGTACAGCCTTCTGGCTTGCCAGTCCTCAGTCAAACCATCCAACCCATGCCAGCATGGAAAGCAGATGTTAAACGACGACGACGATGATGATGATGAAGAAGAGATATTAGTAAACCTAGTTAACAGCCAGGCTTCTTTCACAAAGAAGCCTTGACCACGTTCATACAAACAGATATAAGTTCAAACCTCACTCACAGAGCGCCATCCTCAAATCACACCTTATGGCCAAAAAAGGAAAACACATCATCATCATCATCATCACTGTTTAACATCCATCTTCCATGCATGCATGCATAGGTAGGACAGTTCACAGGAGCTGGCCAGGTAGAAAAACTAACCTGTGCTGCTCTGTTTTGGCAGGGTTTTTACAGCTAGATACCCTTCCAAACACCAACTGTAAAAAAAACCCTGCCATATTAGATAATCTGGATGCCTCTAAACACATAGCAGGGTCACAGGTGGAAAGCATTTAAATAAAGGATCACTACAAAACAGGGTTGACAGTGGGGTGGCTAAGTGCTACTTAAGGGAGAAGAACAAGCATGTTCTTTATTTTTTTTTTCTACACCTCAACACCACCAATTACTACTACCACCAGTCACCACTGTTAGTAGCACCATCTCCACTGCTACCAGGACCACCACCATCACCTAAAATGTTGACATTCTGACACTGAGTGTTACAAGTAGGCATACTTTGTGACACTTTCACACTATTCTGCCAGATGATAGCCAAGATAATCATCTTAACCCTTTTGTTAGCATATTTCTGTTGAGAAGCTCTGTGTTTCTTTCAATTAATTGTAAATATAACAAAGGATTTACTACAATAACTTAGTTGTCATTAACCCTTCAATACCAACCCAGCTGAAACCGCCTCTAGCTTTGTAGTACAAATGTCTTGTTTTAGAATCAACTAGTTGGTCTGTTCTGGAGGATTTTCAGCTTAAGATTATGGACAACTTCCAGAAATTTCTTGCCTAGTAGTGCTACTAAAAGAAGCACTGCCAATTTAAGATAAACTCAATAGATATGGAAGTGCAGTTAGTCAGTCAGGTATGTCTAAGATTTAGAGAACAATGAAACCATTTTGTATACAATCTCCAAGAACTGCTAATTATTTCATATCTGAGAGAGAGATCTAGTTGTTGACCAAGTCCATCATAAAAACTACAGTACCATCTTTGCTTCATTGTATAGGGTAGGCAGTTTTTCTCTTCCTCATGGTCATAGCAAAAGATATATGGTAGTTATTACAGAAAGTGTGGAGGCACATGGCTTAGTGGTTAGGGTGGCAGCATCATGATCGTAAGATTGTGGTTTCGATTCCTGGACCGGGCGACGCGTTGTGTCCTTGAGCAAAACACTTCATTTCACGTTGCTCCAATCCACTCAGCTGGCAAAAATGAGTAACGGTGCAATGGACTGGTATCCGTCCAGCTGGGGAACACATACGCCATTGAAACCGGGAAACCAGGCCCATGAGCCTGGCTAGGCTTTAAAAGGGCGCATTTATTATTTTATTATTACAGAAATGGTTGAAGATAAACTCTTTCCTCTTCAGTTATGACCTCAATGACTTTTTCAAGCAACATTTGGAGAAGATGGGGATGAAAAGTGGGATGCTGCTTTCCAATAAATCAGTTGAAAGATGATTGAGAATGATGACCATGGCCCAAATGAACAGGCCTACGCTCAGCATGCATCTATAGACTGGGAAATGCAGCTGAGAAAAGTTACTAGCCCTTGACAGTAAGGGTTATCCCAGATCTGTGGAGTTTCATGGTTGATCTTAAAGGACTTTATTATGTGTTTATTATATATATATATATATATATATATATAATATATATATATATATATAATATATATATATATATACACACAAGGGGTGTATGAATAGTCATGAGCCTCAAAAAGACAAAACATGGTGCAAGACTTCTGATGAAGGTACAAAGCTTCAAGGCTCAAAACTTTTCATACACCCCTCGTATATATAGATATATATGTATATATATATGAGAGAAGGTATAACCAATAGTCAACCATAGATTTCCCTATTAACCTTCACACATTTTGTAACCTATCAAAGTAATGCCCCACCTACCCCTCACTATGTGTTGCCCTTGTGACTGCAACAAAGAAAGGATTAGCATTCATTTTCCCAAAGTTTAAATTTACTAGATTTAATCAACTCTTTCCTCTCCAAAATGTATGGCCCTGTGCACTATGTTAATCTTTTCGGTTGTATCTTAGAATGTCCATGTTATGTTATAACTTTGTCTAAATGTTATTAATAAACTAGTTCCGTGAATACATTCATGGAAAGAGGAAGTCAGAAGCCATGCCTAATTAGCACGAGGATGTGTAAGGGCCTTACACGGAAGGTCATTGCACAATGTTGACATGCAGTGGTGGCTCGTAATGTTTAGCCATTGTTATAATATTGTGTAAAAAGAAACCATATAAAATAAAATTTATACATAAACTTGATTAGTTGGCGCTTTAGCCACTGCCAGGTGGTGTGTTTAATTTGTTCACTGAACACTGCCACAAATTCCCCCTTGTTTTTCAAAAATCCCCACTAAATCACAAAATACGGGGTGGGGGTGGGGAATGTGCTCTATTTTTCAAATCCTGGCAGCAACACACTCACACACACACGTATATATAGGTAAAGCTTCTTTCAGTTTCCATCTACCAAATCCACTCACAAGGCTTTGGTCGGCCTAAGGCTATAGTAGAAGACACTTGCCCAAGGTGCCACGCAGTGGGACTGAACCCAGGACCAAGTGGTTGGTAAGCAAGATACTTACCACACAGCCACTCCTGTGCCTATGTTTACATTTATAAATATTGCACCTGGTTAAAACATTTCATCTCTAACAAGAATCACAATCCTTCTAAACACCCCTTCCTCCCCATAGTGCACCCCTTAACACGTACCGTCCCTTAGTCACCCCTGTGTTAAGAACTACTAGTCTTAACCATGGAAAAAGCTGTTCAAATGCAAAATCCCAATTGTTCCAGAGACAATATGAGTGATCAACTTACCTGGAGGTATTTCTACTAATAAATTTTTTCTAACATTTAATCTCCGAAGTAGAGGCAACTTTCCTATTTCAATTGGTAAACGAGAAATTTCATTGCAGCTAACATCCTACAAGAGAAAGGGAAAAAAAAGAACAGAAATTCATAATTTATCCTTTAAATAAAATACATAAGACATTTACATTGGAAAAAAATATTATTTGGCATGAAAAAAAAAATGACCATCCCAAAATATATCAATATTATTCATCAATTCTAGGTCTGAAGAATTTTTAATACAAAATTTTTTTACATGTTTATCCAACATGTACAATTCTGTGATTCCTATTAGCTAATGAAACATGTGTAATGGAGAATAAATAATACCAAAAATGTAATATTGGTATAGAATTATTGCTTAATCCTCAGTCTTTTGTCATTATACAAAAGAGTTAGTGCCTAGTTTTGTATTTGCTGCATCTTCATTTTCACATCTACTAACCATGCTGGCATGGGTTAGAGGGGCCATCACAATGGGAACCAGTTATGAAACCAGAGTTACCACTGCCCTAAATGACCCCATCCCACTCAGAGTGTTTCATTATTGGCAGGGTTTCTACAAGTGGATTACCCAAACCCTAAACAACTTCACAGAGTGTACTGGATGAATAATATCAAGGCACTGTCCCTCAGAGAGTTAGTCCTGCCTTTTTGACAGACTATGCACGCACCCATCTAACCCCTACATTGTCACTGATCATTTGCTATTCTTTAACAGAGTGAATGAAGTACATTTTATCATGGCACCAGAATCACTGGAAATTGCCAACTTGTGTCTGTCCTGCAGAGTTAAAGAGTCGGTATGCTCTATGATGTGTCTGTTCATTAAAGGAAATATGACAAAGAGGAAGAACAGAAGAGAAAGTGTTCGAAAGTTTAATGGGGTAAACAGGGGGGAGAGGGTCAGAGTGGGGGGGTTTGGGGTAGGGCAGAAAGTAATGCAGGAAATATAGTACTTGCTGCTGTTTGTATGTGGTTTCATGTGTAAACCTTCAAGCACCACCATGGTGAGTTTGGGGTGGGCGAGGAGCCGTTAGAAGTTCCCAAATGAGTTGTTACGTAACAATGAAACTGGTTAAATCTAACCTCATGCCTTAGCCACAGAAATAGGCTCTCCACAGACCTAATTTTACAACAATACCAAAAGAAATGCAAGTGTGTGTTTGTGTACACACACACACAATATATATATATATATATACATATATATATATATATATATATATATATATACATACATACATATAAATATATATTCATAACTCATGTTGTATTGGTGCTACAATAAATATATAATTTAGATAAATTGCTTCAGGTCTGGTGCAGACTATATATACACTGCGCATACATAAAACAAACTGAAACTATACATACACATACACACACGTTTTACTTCCCATCAACCTAATTTCACAACAATACTAAAACACATAAAAGTATGTGTGTGTGTGTGTGTGTGTGTGTGTGTGTGTGTGTATATATATATATATATATATATATATGTTCTTAATGCCTTGTGTATTGGTAATTGGTACTCTACTCAAACCAGCAGTGATTGTTAAGCAGGAGATGGAGGGGAGGGGGCAGGAACCACAAACACACATACATTCAAGAAATGACAGCAATGATGATGATGAAGGAAGAAAGAGAAACTGGATGAAGGTGGCGGCGGTGGAGGAGGAAAGTGATGATGCTAATAGTGAAAAGTGGCTGTTGAAAATCCCTGACAATAACTGCCATTGAGAAGAGAGGGTTAGGTCAAGGTGAACCAGGAGAGAGAGAAAGAGAGAGAGAGAAAGAGAAGAAAAGTCTTTGTAAATAAACAAGTAGAGACATGGTGGAGGTGGGGTGTGAACATAGCTGAGAAAGAGAAAGGGAGAAGGAAACTGAAGAGGTGAGACGGGAGGAAGAAGTGCAAGGGTGGAAGGTTTGATGAAGAGAGGACCTTTCTGTATATAGTTTACCAATTCTGGAAGTCTACTAAACACACACACACAATCATTGACCTTTTAACTAACTCCACACAGTAATCTTAAAGCAGAGACTCTACCGGTTCCTTTCTGAGACCTTAACCACCAGTGAAGAAGCCTCTATATATGTGGTCGCTCAACTAGCTAGAAACAGAAGTCTAATCTCTCTCTCTTAACTCTTCAACATTCAACTTTCTCTTGTTTATTCACATTGTTCTGAATTAATCATGCATTATATCATAGCTTTGAAGTTTCAATGAGGTGACTGTTTGATTTTAAAATGACATTGTTGGCTGGGTGTGAGAAGCTGGACAGGGTCAGCTTGAACATTATAAGACAGGCAGATTATTTAGGGCAGATATGACAAGTCATAGCTGGAGTACCTATTTCTTTACTACCTACAAGAGGCTAAACAAAGAGGGGAAAACAAGGACAAATGGATTAAGTCGATAATATCGACCCCAGTGCATAACTGGTACTTAATTTATCAACCCCGAAAGGATGAATGGCAAAGTCAACCTCGGCGGAATTTGAACTCAGAACGTAACGACAGACAAAATACCGCTAAGCATTTCACCCGGCGCGCTAACGTTTCTGCCAGCTCGCCAACATACTCAGATCAATATAATCAACTGTAGTTCCCTAGCTATGGGTTATTACCCTAAGTGGGTGCTGTGTAATACAAAAAAGGGCTGAAAAGATAATCTTTTACTTTTGAAATAATTAATAAGATGTAAAATGTTTGTGAATAGGCATAACAGCCACAACACATGTGCTACAAACAAAAACTGAAGAATATTTTTCCAAATGTTGAATTTCTCCAGTTGAAATACAAACACACACAGTTTGGAGGCTGTCATCCCTTATTGTTGTGCCAGAATGGGTTACGATAGTAAAAGGTCAAGAACTACTAAAATAAAAACCCTTGAAGCTGGTGTTCCAGCATGGCCACCATTCACAGCCAGAAATCAATCCCAGAATATAAGACTTAATGTTCAAATACTAAGTGTTATTTACCTTACATTCCCTTTCAATGCTGGCATGTGTCAAACTGTAAACCTTATTTAGAAGTGAAATGAGCCATAATGAACAATATATTAATCACTAACAGAGGGAGCTGGTTCTTCAAAGTTCTACCAAACACATCTCTGGTCTTACATGACTATCCCATCTTTATCTCAGACACAGAGTCTCTAGGATTACATTATCAGATGCATTCTCATATTTTTTATTAGGTAATAGAGTTAGATTCAAATAAGATTTAGCTGCTATTACAGGCAGGCCATGCAACTCATTGGTCTTTTTATTTTTTAACATTGGTGGTTCTGACACTTAAACCTTCTTAAGACATCTTACATCTTATAAAGAACAAACCTGTATCTTGTATATAAAAAAAAAAAAAACGAAAAAAAAACGAAAGCAAAAAAGCCACCCATCATAGTTTTAGCTGTTTACACAACTTATAAAGTCTATTAAACTGCAGAAGGGACCGGTGAAATTAAAGTAATTTACAACAGAGGAAAACCATGTCATTAATTTGTGTGTCACTTGCTTTTTTAATTATAAACTTCTAAAAGAAAATTCTATTAACCTACATTAATTGCTAAGAGAATAGGAACTTTATTTTAGTAGCACAGTTCTAAGTAGGAGAAAGGGCAACAGCAGACATGACTAGTTGGCAGGGCCTCTATAATAGGCGGCAGAAAAGAAGGAAGAAAGCCCTACAAAGAAGGAGAGGAAGAAAGCATTATCCTCACATCAGTCAGTTAAAAGTACCCAAGTGTTGGGTGCTGGCATTAAGACCATGTTATGTAGAATAAGCCTACCACTCAGAAATCAGCCCCTATCAGTCTTCCACAGTTTCCAGTGAACTAATTTCAATTGCAAGTCTTGGATTGAACCAAAGCTATGGTAGAAACTTACTGGCCCATGGTACAATAGAGAGTGACTGGACATGAATCCGTAAACTTCTGAGACACACAGCCTTGTTTTATACTCTGTCTCCAAATGATTTGCTGTTTTTCTTAGTCAACACATAAATTCAGTTATCCAACCCATCTCTTACATTCTGGTAAAATACACTTGGTTCCAAGATTTTGAAAATAATGAGAAATTCAATAAAATAAATTTGCAATTAAGCTGGTATTTGGAACACAAAACTACCGTGAAATTTTAACTTAGAACACTTTAAAACAAGAAGTTTGTACTACATAACTAGAAAAGGTCTCAGACAGCTTGATATAAAATGTTTAACAGTGTATTTGGGGCTTCACGACATACCACTGTAATATGGGGACACACACCACCAGAAAAAGTCTCAGACAGGTATTAACCTGTTTAACAGTGTATTTGGGGCTTCAGGACATACCACTGTTAACATGGGGGGGGGGGGAAAACACCACCAGAAAAAATTCCCATAATGGCTTGACTTTTTCAGTCTTCTAGCCTGTAGCAGTATCCAGTCAGTATCCGAGCCTGGCCCTCAGTGTAAAAACACAATCTTCAACTATGATTTCAGTTCAGGATCTCAGACAATGTCTTGTTGGCCTTAGCAAGAAATATTGATTCACTCAGGATGGTTACCCCAAATATTGGCACACCTACTGGATTTGTACCTGTCAGGTGCTTCAGTGCATTTGTCTTATAGTTCTATGTCGGTCTTATAGTTTTAACTGTGACCACACACAACCACAACAAAAATAACAAAGGAGACTCTACATGGCCACATGACTTGCAGGAAACAGAAGCCACATCTTCTTCAGATCACCTTCTCAAGTCTTAAAAAAGGAAGTACACAATAGATAATGAAGTCTGAGATGCAGCATCATCATCATTTTACATCCATTTTTCCGTCATGCTCCAAGACAGTTTTTTTTTTATTAGGAACCGTCGTCATCATTGACTGACATTTTAGCACTTCACAGACTATTCTAGGTATATTGGATTGTGACACCAACACAAACATCAGTTGTCAAGACTTGGGGTCTTTTCAACTCAACACTTTCTCCATTCCTTCACTAACCACTTTACAGAGCACAATGGGTTCGTTTTATCATGGCACCAATACTAGGTAGGTTATCAAATTTTCAATGACTCCAGACTACAGGGACCATTTTTGAGCCTCTGTTCCATCCATTCACTCACCAATCACTTTATTGAGTGCACCAGATGCATTTTATCACAACAACAGCAAAGTGTCTAAATATAAGACACAGGATCTTTTATCTTCCACTTGTTTCAGTCATTAGACTGTGGCCATGCTGGGGTACCATCTTGAAAAATTTTAAGTTGGATGAAACGACCCAGGTACTTTTTTTTTTCTTTTAAGCCTGGTACTTATTCTATCAGCCTCTTTCACTAAGTTGCAAGGACATAAACATACCAACACCAGGTAAGTAGTGGTGGGGACAAACACATACACACACATATATATATGCACATACACAATGGGCTTCTTTCAGTTTCCATCTACCAAGTCCACTCACAAGTCTTTAGTTAGCCCGAGACTATAGTCAAAGACACTTGCCTAAGATGCCACGCAGTGGGACTGAACCCAGAGACATGTGGTTGGGAAGCAAGTTTCTTACCACACAGCCTATGGTCAAGTTTAATCTGGGGCTAAACAACAATAACACGTAACTGTAAACTCTACAAATGTAGTCCAAACTATTGTAACGACAATGGTTTCACAGCAGACAGCCGTATAATATGCTGTAACCAAATTCAACATTTCCAGAAAATGACTCACAAACAATGGACAGAATTCTATAAATAAATGACTACATGGGTGGGGGAGGAGTGGTTGGGGTGGGGTGAGGGAGATTAATGGTTAATGGAATAATGGAAATAAATAAATTACAGAGAGAGCTGAAATGAAATTGGAAACTGTCGAGTAAAAATAGTGAAATGGGAACCAGATTTCTTTTAATAAGTCATTGTTTTTTTTAACTTTATAAAAAAAAAAATTATGTAATAGGTTCAGGCATGGCTGTGGTAAGGAGTCTGCTTCCCGACCACATGGTTCCGGGTTCAGTACCGCTGTACAACACCTTGGGCAAGTGTCTTCTATTATAGCCCAGGGCCAGCCAGAGCCTTGAGGGTGGATTTGATAGACAGAAACTGAAAGAAGCCTGTTGTGTATATGTGTGTGTGTTTGTCCCCGCCACCACTGTTTGACAACCAGTGTTGGTGTGTTTATGTCCTCATAACTTAGCAGTTTGGCGAAATAGGGCAACAGAATAAGAATCAGGCTTTAAAAAAAATAAGTACTGGAAATGGTTCATTCAAATAAAGATTCTTCAAGGCAGTGTCCCAGTATGGCCACAGTCTAATTAATGTAAAAGTTTAAAAAATAGATAATACCAACAGAAACATTATCACTACCAAAAGGTAATGCTTATTCACAATTAAAAGTGTATGTTGTGTTAGAACACCCAATACTGCATTAGTTACCATGAGAGGACTTCTCATACGGATTTGTGGTGCATATAAATACTTGTGTTTATATCTCTAGAGGGAAATAATCATCCACCATCACCACTGCTAGGACTACCAGATCATGTGATTTCAGCCTCCCTTGGCCTCATCAATGGTAGGTGCCCAAAGCTAGAGCTAGCAGCATTTCCTCCATCAGCAATATTCATAGAATCTCAGAATCTAGTGTCACAGATAGCCAGTGGATTTATTAAAGAATTAATAGTAATAGAAGCAGTATTAATGCCAAAAGGTGATATTTATACCCACTTAAAAGTGGATGTGTTAGAACACAATTTTATATTGTGCCAGAGGACCTGTGTTGTATACGAGATCATCTGTGGCAAATGTGGAACATCCTACATAGGAAGTACAACAAGAAAACTGCATATACGCCTTAAGGAACACATGCAGGCAGACAATTCTGTGAAGAAACATCTATAGAAATGCCAGACTCGGGAGTTCACAGCGCACACCAAGGCAACACAGCAGGACAGGGGCAACTTCAGTATCTCTGAGGCCATCCTCATACACCAAAAGAAACCTAAGGTCAACAACAGAAGGGAGTTACAGGAAGCTAGCTGGTTGCTATAGCAACACCTTTTTGCGCATGTCCACTCCACACACGCTCACACACATCGGCAACATTAGTTAATTTCTTGAAAACTGGGTCATAACCCCGAAATATTGAATACAAGGTGAGTCTACATTAATTCATATATTTGTTTTCTTGTGATCTGCCTTGCATTTACTTCTCATTGTTCTGGCCTTACCCATGATCCTTTATACAATATATTCTACACAATGCTGTGGCCAGTACCTCCTGACTGGCTCCCATGGTGGTGGCATGTAAAAAGCACCATCCGATCATGGTTGATGCCAGGTTCACCTGACTGACTCCCGTGCTGGTGGCACGTAAAAAGCACCATCCAAACATGGCCAATGCCGGTACCCACTGACTGGCCCCTGTGCCGGTGGCATATAATAAGCACTATCTGAATGTGATCAATGCCAGGCCCATCTGACTGACCCCCTGTGCCGGTGGCATGTTAAAAAGCATTATCTAAACGTGATCGATGCCAGGCCCGCCTGATTGGCCCCTATGCTGATGACATGTAAAAAGCATTATCTGAACATGATCAATGTCAGGCCCGCCTGACTGGCTCCTGTGCTGGTGGCATATAAAAAGCACCCTCTACATTCTCAGAGTGGTTAGCATTAGGAAGGGCATCAAGCAGTAAAAACACTGCCAGTTTTGTGATTGAACTAAGGGCAGAGAAACGTGCATGGCTGAGTAATTAAGAAGTTTGTTTCACAATTACGATGCCAAAGTTTTTTGATTTTCCTTTTAATCTTTTAGTCTGGTAGGGACACAGTGTCTCTGCTGCATTACCGGCCTCTGAAACAAGAGGGAGATTCTATTATATCAACTCCAGTACTTGATTGTACCTTTTTATTTTATTTTTTAATGAGCACTGAAAAGATGAAAGGTCTAGCTACCCTCAGCTGAATTTGAACTTGGACTATAAAAGGTCATAAATACCAAAAGGCATTTTATCTGATGCTCTAACAATTCTGCCAATCTAACAGCTAATGTAACAGATAATTAAATTACATGAAGCATAATCTAATTTTAAAATATCTCTAGAACCAGTAACAGCCTTCTATGAGGAAATGTGGTAGAATTCCAGGAAATTGCTGCAGATAAACTACTGGACTTTCCAATCTACTGTTGGTATTTTGTTGCATTCCTGAACGGATCACATGCAGCTACAAGGATTTACAGGCAGTAAACCTAGTGGGAAAGTTGCCAATCTGTTCAATAATAGCTTGTTCAAAGGGAGATATCTAACACATCTGATTAATGCAACAAAGAAGCTGGAACGAAGCTCCAGCTTTGTAGACTATAAAGGTGGAGATTTGTGAAAGGATTAGAAAGGGCAGAAAATAAGGTTCCGACTATACCAGCTTCACCAAATTCAAGAGAAATTGCAAATGCCAAAGGCACTTGACAAAACGAAATAAAAAAATCTGCAAGATAAAACTAAAACTCTGAACAAGAATTTCGCTTCTGCCAGGGAATGGTTAAATTAATTTGAAAGGCCTTCTTGTTGTGACCATCCCACTTTTTAATTCAGACAAAGTGTATCAATTACTTACATCAGAGGCTCTCAAAGTGGGCGCTACCGCCCTGCCCCCCACCCCGTGGGTGTCCAGAGGGTCCAGATGGGCGCTGGTGTCTGAAGAGGCGGTAGAGAAAAAGGAGGCATTGGGAGAAAGGGATTGGATTGGGGGACGCTTATGAATTTATTATTATAGTATTGTATATAAATTATATAATATATTAAATATCAAATGATTCATAGTATATATAAATTAGCAAAATATAAAATATTTACTTACATATAAAAATAGGGGTGGGGGTGCTGAGGGTATTACATGGCCATGAGGAGTGGGGGGCAGTGGCCCAAAAAGTTTAAGGACTTCTGACTTACATTAACCAATGTGCACTTCTCTTTTTCATAATTTCATAAGGTATGATGAGGCAGATTTGGTAGTTATTTCTAGTTGGTTGTATTGTAACAGAGTCTCTGTTGTTGTTACTGGCCAAAGACATTCTCAGCATGGCCATCTCATCTTTTATATATATTTCTTTACTGCCCACAGAGAGGACAAACAAGGACAAACAAAGGGATTAAGTCGATTACATCGACCCTAGTGTGAAACTGGTACTTTATTTATCGACCCCGAAAGGATGAAAGGCAAAGTCGACCTTGGTGGAATTTGAATTCAGAACGTAACGACAGACGAAATACCGCTAAGCATTTCGCCCGGCGTGCTAACGATTCTGCCAGGACTACATTATCAATATGTTTCTTCAATTTTTTAAGCTGACGGAGTGTGGTTTTTAGGGAGATTTCAGTATATCAAATGACTGCACAGAGGTGCCCCTCATTGGCTTTTGTGATTAATCATATGATGCCGGAAAATAAACCAAATCAGGAATATAATTTGTCTTTACTGCACAACTTGGTACACATACCATAACCAACTGCACAACTTGGTATATGTATCATGTTATCTGACACAGACATCAACAGTGATCTCATGTTATATAATGTATGGAGCAGATATGAAACCATGTTTAATCTATCACCGAGATGACTGCTAAAAGGTGACTGGCAGACAAAGAGAAACAGGATTGATGGCAATCATGATAACGGTGGGTGGTGGTAAGAAGAGTGGATAGTGATGGGGTAGATAATGGTTGTAGCTATATGAGAGCCAGTGAATGGTGGTGAACATAATGATAAATACCGTTTAGCCTCAGGCCAGGCCTGATAAAGCAGACTTACAATCAAAAAGGTTACAGACATGACTATTTCAGGTTTTATTTAGACACAGTATATCTAGGACTATATTAACTAACATGTCAATTTTAAAAAAAAAAACATTTGGTTGTAGTAGGCGAGATTTAGCTGCTATTTCTAGCAGGTCAAGAGGTTACAAAGAGACTTGTTTCAGTCATTTGACTGCAGCCATGCTGGAGCAACGCTTTTAGTCAGACAAATTGACCCCAGAACTTATGCTCTGCAAGCCTAGTACTTATTCTCACAGTCTCTTTTGCTGAACTGCTAAGTAAACACACCAGCATCAGTTGTTAAGCAATGGTGGGGGTACAAACACAGACACATATATATATATATATATATATATATATATATTATATATATATATACATGACAGGTCACTTTCGAGTGCTACTGGTAACATGTAAGCCAGTACAACCTGTTGCATAGTCAGGTCGTCATCAACTAAACCGGCAACCCCACCAACCTTGCTTAGTGAGGAGGGTGTTTATTGGACACCCTGCGGGATGAAAAACAAAACCCGTCAAAGGGCGGAGAAACTCTTGAGAGTCAACGGCCATCCAATAAATGTCTTAAGGATATATCATGCGCAGGGACATAGAAATAATTGGACTGAATACCTGATCGTGCGGTTAAACCATTTGGAGTGAAGGACTCCTAGCCTTTGTTAGGGCATCCTTCTAGGAGAAGGTAACTTAGGTAACTGGGATAACTCCGACATAAAACCTGCAGTTTAGTGGTTACCGATGATGTTGACTTGTTCTTCTTTTCGGATTATGACTGCTGTTGCTTAGTGAGTGGGATTGACTCAGTGCACAGCCTTTCCTCACTTTAAAAAAACTCTTCTTGCACAGGCATTGCACGATAACAACATTGATTATGCTTTGTGCAATGGCCATACTCGATAATGAGGGGGCATCCACCATATATATACATATATACGACCGGCTTCTTTCAGTTTCCGTCTACCAAATCCACTCACAAGGCTTTGGTCAGCCTGAGACTATAGTAGAACACACTTGCCAAAGTGCCACACAATGGGACTGAACCCAGAACCAGTTGAAAATTTATTATTGATGTCCAGATGAGAGAGAGAAAGAAGTGATACTGGTGGTAGTGAAAGTAGATTCATCCTCATTTAATGCTTGTTTTCTATGCTGGTATGAGTTGGACGGTTTGAAAGGAGCTGGAAAGCTGGAGGACTGCACCAGGCCCCAGTCTTCTTTTTGAGGATGGTTTCTATGACTGGATATCCTTCCTAATGCCATCCACTTTACAGAATGTACGAGGTGCTTCACACGTGGCGCCAGCACCAGTGCTTTCTGTGTGGCACTAGCACCAGTGCTTTCCACATGGAGCCAGCACCAGTGCTTTCCACGTGGAGCCAGCACCAGTGCTTTCCACTTGGAGCCAGCACCAGTGCTTTCCACGTGGCACCAGCACCAGTGCTTTCCACGTGACACTAGCACCAGTGCTTTCCACATGGAGCCAACACCAGTGCTTTCCACGTGGCACCAGCACCAGTGCTTTCCGTGTGGCACTAGCACCAGTGCTTTCCACACGGAGCCAGCACCAGTGCTTTCCGCGTGGTGCCAACACCAGTGCTTTCCACATAGCACCAGCAACCGGTGCTTTTTGCATGGCACTGCTTTCTGTGTGGCACCAGTACTGCTGCTTTCTGTGTGACGCTACCGCCAGTGCATTCCATGTGGTACCAACACCAGTGCTTTCCATGTGATGCCAGCAATCATGGGTCACCAAGTTACTTGCAAGACAAGAGCAGCTCAGCGCCAGGTGAGCGGTTGGAGTATGAGAAAGCAACAGGGATAGATGCTTTATGACAGAGGAGATACTTGGCAACCCAGTCAGATGTCACAAGCAGGGCTACAGAAATAGACTGGAGGGGGAGGACAATGCAACATGTCTAGAATGTCATGCTACACTTCATATGATTCATCACTGCATATTGCAGTGTGCAATGCCTGCAGCTGTACAGAAACAGATGACACACCATGAGTTGTCAATACAATAACTCATCAACAAGCCAAAGACATGATGGAGCAGAGAAAACAGAACTGAGTCATATTTCATGGTGGACCAAATACCTGTATACCTATTTCTTTACTACCGACAAGGAGCTAAACACAGAGAGGACAAACAAGGACAGACAAACAGATTAAGTCGATTATATCGACCCCAGTGCATAACTGGTACTTATTTAATCGACCCCGAAAGAATGTAAGGCAAAAGTTGACCTCGGCGGAATTTGAACTCAGAATGTAGAGGCAGAAGAAATACCTGTATACCATATGAGTGCTCAATCAGGGATGATTGAAGGTGATTGCAGGTAAGCAAGAGTTGATGATGGACAGTAGCTCTGGGAGGATAGACAAGGTGCAGAAAGGAGGTGATTGGTGAAGATAGTAGGTGGAAGGAAAATGAGGGGGGAGGGGAGTAAAAGTAACTGGGAAAAGCCAGTTGGGTGAAGTATGTGTCTGGTCTGCTCTCAATTGATGAACGAAGCAGAATCAATGAGGGAGCCTCTGTGGTGTTGCTTAACCTGCTAGAAATAGTCACTGCACCTTCCTCAAATCATATGCTAACATGTTAAGCCTTTAGCCTTCACATTATCCTGTCAAAAGTAATGCTCATTATTCACATTGTTTTGAACCAATCATGCATTTTCATGTAGCTTTGAGATTTTGTCGAGGAAACTTAAGTTTTAGAACAACATTGTAGGGTAGGCGTGAAAAACCAGATCTGGTCAAGTTGAACATAAAACAGGTAGAATCTTTTGGCTAGATATGACTGGTTTAAATATCGAAGGGTTAAAAAAATGGTATTCACTGGTTTGAAAAAAGGAAAAGACATGGGTTTGCACAATCAGGGCAGATCTTGTGATCAAACTCACAATATACAAATAAAAGAAGAAGCAACATTACTTACCAAATCCATTAATCGTTCTAATTTGCAAATTTCTGGGGGCAGAGAAACTAATTTGTTGTTATTTGCCAATAAAACCTCCAACATAGGTAGTTGACAAAGAAATGCTGGTAACATGGTTAGTTGGTTTCGACTGAAAGTAGACAAAGAATGAACTGGGTTTAGAACATTTCTAAGACATACACACTGACATAAATATTCTATTACGACTCACAAGGAATTGAATCAGGAATAACCCTTTTATAAACTCATTTTTATACACCCCACATCTGTTACCATTTCTAGTTGGTTCTAGGCTGCTTTTCTCTCTACAAAATGGAAAGTTACATTGCGGAACTGTTATTTTAACAATTTGTATTTATTAATACCCGACAAGATACATCTGCACCACCGGATGCTCCTGAATCAGTTGCTGAGTGTCCCACCCAAGAGGAATCGATGCTAGATGTGTTGAAACAATTGTTGTGATTAATAATAAATTCTTGTATATTCCATCTTCTGTCTTTCATTTTCTATATATATATTCCCAATGGTTATTATATTTTTTTGATAACATAATAGGTTAGATAGCATGATGTCAATATTACAAAATTGCAATAACCAATAATATGTTGTGCATTTATAGTAATATTACAATCATGAAATTAACATAAGCTTGTCTCACTCTTTCTCGCAGAACCCCTAGGAACCTTTTGCAGAACCCTGGTTGAGAAATGCTGGCCTAGAGAGACCCTCTCATTTAGATTCGTGGTAAATAAAAAGCCCCATGAATTCTATATATCAGTGACAGTGGGATTCAGCTGTTATGTTGCTACTGGATGTCTGTCACTGAAAAACCCAAAACTGCGAAATTACATGATCTAGTAGTTCTAGCAACTGTAGCAGAAGATTCTTGTTTGCCAATGATATAAATAAGAGTGTTTTTATGTGCCATGAGTTCATATTTTAGGTCCTCTCTAGGTAAATAATGCAATATTCCGGTTTTGTAACAAAACATCCACATTATGTAAAATTGTTTCATTATGACCTAAACATCGGATCAATGGCACTAAGATGTTTTATTAAACCATCATCATCATCATTTAGGGTCCATTGCCCATGCTGGCATGGGTTGGATGGTTTGACCACAGCTGGAAAGCTGGAATGCTGTACCAGACACCAGTCTGTTTTGACATGGTTTCTACGGCTGAATACCCTTCCTAACGCCAATGGCTCCAACAGTGTAATGGGTGCTTTTACATGCCACCGGTGAAGATACCATTTCCGTGACACCGGTATCTGCTCTGACTGTGGTTTTACTCAGCTTGATGGGCCTTCTTTCCAAACATGGTATAATACCAATGGACTCAGTCATTGCTTCCATGAGGCCCAACGCTTGAAGCCCAGCATAATACTAAATGATCTCGGTCCTCACCTGTGTGAGGCCCAATGCTCAAGAGGTGCTTTTACATGCCACCAGCACAGGTGCCATTTGCATGACACCGGTATCTGCCATGGCTGCAATTTTACTTGGCTTCTCTACCAAATTCATTTTTTCCAAAGTTAAATGACCCCCACAAATAGTGTATTGCATTAGAAATATTATGAGAAAAGGCTTAAACTATAAACCGACACATGTCATCATATTTTATAGTTATTCACTGACATTTTTCTAAATATTTACACATACACCAAAAGATTTATTACCATCTCTCATCATTTACTGCTGAACAGGTTTGCCAGGTTACACATACACTCATGCACGTGTGTTAGTGTGTGTGTGTGTATTTTAAATTATGTGAGATAAACAAAATTACATAATCTGCTGACAGTGTGAGTGCGTTAATTTCGTAGATAAGCTGGGATTATCTGATGTGCATGGTCAACCAATCTATGTACACACATACGATCTGTTTTAAAATATGATCTATAAACATTGCTATGGCCATTTATTGAATGTAAATCTGTTAACACTCCTTCTAATAGATGTTGAGGTGAGCTGCTATATGGTTGCTCAACCTGCTAGAAATAGCAGCCAAATCTCCTTTAATTCTGTTAACATATTTCTGTTGAAATATACTGTTTTTATTTCAATTAATTTTGACACTAGAGAACAATTTCATAAAATGACTTGATCATTATTAAGCAGGTGTTTAGAACATATGAAATTTTGATGTAAAGTCTTTAGATCACTTTAACATGAAATGTTTATCACAGAAATAGGGGTGGTCACAGATGGGTTGGTATCAAAAGCATTAATTCATATGCTACTTTCTTCAAAAAATGGAAAGGTATGATGGTTTTAGAATAGGTACATTGTGATCCTACATGTTGTAAGAGGCAATTGAAAAAAGTTAAAAACAACCAGACGGGCATCTGGCCACAAAACATTAACCTAGGGAAAACTACCCAACCTATGACAACATGGAAAAGTAGACAAATGACAATGATGTTGATGATGATGCTGTAGCTGTTGAGCGAAGCAGTCTTCGTCCCAGAGCCCGCAAGATGGGAGACGTCCAAAACGTGGTCCTTTGCTATTCATAAGACCCGCAGAAGAGAAAGCAGGTCAACCCCCAACACCGAGAGCATCGACGGATGGATGAATGCGCATCCAGGCTCAGCGGTTGCGTAGGAAGTCGGGAACAAGAAACAGGAAGAAAGAGTGAGAGAAAGTTGGAGCGAAAGAGTACAACAGGGGTCACCACCACCTCCTGCCGGAGCCTCATGGAGCTTTAGGTGTTTTCGCTCAATAAACACACGCAACGCCCAGTCTGGGAATCAAAACCGCAATCCTCTGACCGCGAGTTCGCTGCCCTAACCACAGGGCCATTGCGCCTCCTGATGATGATGCTGTGATAATGACAGCAACAGTGGGGGGTGGAGGGGGCACTGTCTGAATGAATGATGAAATGGCTAAAATGTCTGTTTACAAGAACAGACTGACCTCGAGCAACCAACAACCACTCATCATTCAGCTGAGAGCTTGTTATCACAATCATTTGTCCAAACATTTTTACTCAAACCTAGAAACCGTCTCTAGCTAAAATCCAGCCTTCCAGATGTTTCCACAACCCACAATTCACTATTTGTACCTAACAGACAGCTAGGAAATATAGGCCTGAAAATTTCCATGTTTCTGTTGCCAGATCTAATTTAGTTTCTCAAAAAGTTAAAACACTAAAAACTTGCTTAACACCATTAGTCATGTTTTAATTCTAGACACATCCTAATTTTAGCCATATCCAATAGGCACATTTCCCATCCTTAGGCTGCTAGGGTGGGGGGTTCCATCCCAACCACTCACTGCATATCAATGTTTTAACATTTCTCTCAGAAACTGGTTCAATGTTGAAGCAATAAAACTTTTCAAATAAAGAAATACGTAAAAATAACAGTTTCTCTTAAAATAACATTATCTTTATTTATTGTATATATGGGTCCTTGTGGACAATAAAGAAATTATTATTATTATTATTACTATTATTATTATTTTATTATCATCATCATCATTAATAATAAAAAAGATTGTAAAACATTTTCTTTTTTTTATATATGTTACTCTTTATTTTACTAAATTTTGGTACATTTTAGAAGAAAATTTCTTAACCAAATTTGCCAAAATTTTCAAGAGATTTTACATGTAAAGTTTACAGCTAAGGGAAGCTTTTTTTTCTAATCAGATTGCCTTGGCTGGTATGCATACAAGCCAGTGCCAAGATTTAAGTAAATACACACACACACACACACACACACAATTTTAAATTATAAATAAATAGATTTTTAAAAAGCAACTCTTACATAACGCTTTCTAGAAAATTCTTAGATTTCTTCTACTCTGCCATTGGTTGCATCACAAACATGTAAATGCATATATAGTTATATACATATGTATGTGTTTGTATTACACACACAACTATACACACACACGTGTGTACATACACACACATGCATACATACATGCACACACACACATATACATGCATACACACACACATACACATGCATACACACACACACACATACACATTCATACACACACACACATACACATTCATACACACACACACACATACACATTCATACACACACACATGCACACACACACACGTGCACACACACACACACACACGTGCACACACACATATATGTGTGTGTAGCTGAAGTGGATCATGCAATGATTTTGTTTTTATTATGTTTCAAGTAGGAAATAATATGGCTAACATCTGTAGAGAGGAGAAGGAGAGAGAGAGAGAGAGGGGGGGATATGGGCAAGGTATTTTAAATAAATTAATAAAAACAAGGCCAGATCAAGTGGCTGGAGAGAGAGGGAGATGAGTAGACAGTCTGTGTATGATGATAGCAAATTGTGAGACAACTTGATAAATCACTTGTGCTCTGAATTACAAGTATTTTAAACATTTTCACAAACACACACAAGCAAACAAACAAACACACTTGTTTGGCTAATGTCCATTTTTCCATGCTAGCATGGATTAAAAAAGAGTCTTATTTAAAGAAGGATTTTATATGCTAACGCTTACTTGTTTTCGATGTAAGCAGGACCAGATTAAGACCCATTGAGGCCCTAAGCACTTAAAAGATTTTGGTGCCATCATATATATGTAATTCAAAAATTTAAATAATAAAACGAGATACAGTTTTGCTTTGTGCTGACCAAAGG
The DNA here is from genome assembly GCF_006345805.1 of Octopus sinensis. Taxonomy (NCBI): domain Eukaryota; kingdom Metazoa; phylum Mollusca; class Cephalopoda; order Octopoda; family Octopodidae; genus Octopus; species Octopus sinensis. The sequence goes on from NC_043000.1 coordinate 114,315,623, forward strand.
TACCCAAGCAATACGGTCTTCCAACTGAGACAACTGCAAGAATAGATACTTAGCTAGGACTGTGCCTCCCCAGCATCCTCATACACTCTATGAAGTGGTCAATGAACAAGCAGAGGTAACATAAGGTCAAGAAGATTCTGTAGTCTTGTTGGGGGGCATGATAACATCTGTAGTGCAGGCGCTACAATGAAATATATACTTGGTTTATTTTGTAAAGGGTTTGGCGTCAAGAACAGCCTCCACCCGTTCAAACCATGCCGAAAATTGAAGCATACAAGACATAGGTGTCTGACCCATCTAGGAAAGCAGTCGTTCATTGTTTAACGTCCGCTTTCCATGCTGGCATGGATTGGACGATTTTAACTGTGGGCTGGCAAACCAGACAGCCGCACCAGGCTCCAATTTTGATCTGGCAAAGTTTCTACAGCTGGATGCCCTTCCTAACACAAACCACTCCGAGAGTGTAGTGGATGCTTTTTACGTGCCACAGGCACAGGGCCAGTCAGGTGGTACTGGCAATGACCTCGCTCAAATCTTTTTACACATGCCACAGGTACAGGTGCCAGTAAGACGACGTTGGTAACGATGACTATGAATAAAAGCTGACCAACATTTACAATCTACCCAAACCACACCATCATGGTTAGTAGGCTTAAAGTGATGATGATGATGAGGAGGAGGAGGAGGAAAAGGATATTGGTGTGTATGTGTGTGTGTGTACGTGTACATATAGAAATATTTCTAACAACTTTCACAATTCCATATCAGTTGCTATGACAAAAGGCAACATATATATATAATATATATATATATATATATATATATATAAAAAGCAATGGAATGGATGGTCAATATAGATGGATGGCATTGATAAAAGCGTATTAAGCTTTTAATTCAGTCTATTGTTTAAAAGTGTCTCCTTGTACAACAGAGTAAAAACACACAAATCAGACCAGCCTATTATTGTGAGTAATGGGGAGCAGGCAGGGTTGTGGATAATCTATCAGAAATATTTGTTTACTTTGAATTACAGATCAGATATCACAAATCTAGAGGCGGGGTCCAAGGATTTGATTACAAGCTATCCAGGAGGAGTCTAATGTCTCTTGACTGACTAGAGATAGTAACCAAATCTCTCTCAAATTACACCCAATCAGCTAAAAGAGGGAAGGGCATATTGAGTAATCCTTTTGTGTGTTTCAGTCATTTGACTGTGACCATATAAAAATTTGGTAATGCTTGGAGAAAAAGACTGGATTTTCATAGCTGTTAGGCTTTTGGTCCTAAGTCAGCCACAAATCTGTTGAAGAAAAACGTCCAAATGACATTAACAGCTAAAGCAAGTCTATGGATTATCTCAAGTTTATGGAAATCTGTGGAGATTTAGTGGCAAAAATTGTGGTAGACTGGAACAGTGTGGAAGTGTAGTAAAAAGCTTGCTTCTCAACCACACGATTCAGGATTTGGAAAGCATCTGTCCAAGGTGCCACACAGCAGGACTGAATCCAAATCCACATGGTTGTAAAGCAAATTTCTTAACCACAAAACCAAACCTGTGCACGTGCACACACACACACAGCTGTGCATATATATATGTGTGTGTGTGTGTGTGTGTAATTGTTGCCAGTGTTGCCTTACTGGCACCTGTGCTGGTGGCACATGAAAAAAATCAACATTCAAGTGTGGTCATTACCAGTGTTGCCGGACATACACAGAGAGAGATATCTTATCTTGTGACCAACCAGACTACCAGATGCTGTTACACATCGCTGGTCACAATGCCCTTTACACTGCTTTAGCTTTTCAATGATGCCAATCCACTGGCTAGGTGAGTAGGCCAACGTTTCCTCTGATCAAAGGGAGGGACCAAAGCAACATGATATGAAGTGTTTAGCTCAAGAACACAATGTGGTGCCAAGTCAGGGAATCAAACACGCAATCTAGTGATCATGAGTTCAACAGACTAACCACTAGGTCACACATCTTCACACACACACATATTCTTTTCTTCTTTTACTTGTTTCAGTCAATTTACTGCAGCCATGCTGGAGCACTGCCTTTAGTCAAACAAATTGACCCTAGGACTTATTCTATCGGTCTCTTTTGCAAAACAGCTAAGTTACGGGGACATAAACACACAAACATAGGTTGTCAAGCGATGGTGGGTGGACAAACACAGACACACAAATACATACATTCTATTTAGATCATGATAGATCGCTAGCTACAAAACCTATTTTTTATTTTCTCTGCCTGTTTATTTCTGTGTTCCTTTCTGTGGAAGAGTGTAGGCTCGAAATGTAAAAGACTTTCTCACTTCCCGAGCATTAAACTAATACATTTGTTTGTTGTCTACATGCCCGTCTTTGTCTTTTGTCTTTTTGTAAATTCTCACAATATTTATATATATATATATATATATATATATATATATGGGCTCCTTTCAGTTTCTGTCTACCAAATCCACTCACAAGGCCTTGGTCAGCATCAGGCTATAGTAGAAGACACTTGCCCAAGGTGCCATACAATGGGACTGAACCCAGAATCATGTGGTTGAAAAGCAAACTTCTTACCACACAGCCACTTCTGTACTTACGTGAACATACATGTCGTTCTCTCTGACCTGGCATTAGCTTGCCTTTCCATTCATAAAGGTAAACTTTAGAGTTGTCAGGCCAACTTTGGCATCATACCAGAAAACTATGTTCTCAGGTTGTGATCTTAGTACAAAACATTTTAAATGAAACAGCATGTCTAACTGCCAGTGGAGTGGTGATGGTGGTTGGTGGTTTTACAGCTGACTGTCCTTCTAGACATCAGATATTTCTTTAAAAAGAAATCTCAGAGCCATTGATATTTCTGAAGAATTTTTTCACTATTAATTCTTCACTCACAAAATAGAATTCTAAGACAGTAAACAATTCAGAAACTGGAGCCCTGCTTCAGTTCTAACAGAAAAAAAAAATCAAACAAGACAAAAATAAACAAACAAACAAACAAATAAATAAGGACCCTAAAGGGATAAGCTGCACTGCAGCAAAAATATACACCATCTTCTGGGGACATAACCTAAAAATAGTTGAGAGGAAAGAGAGAAAAAGAAGTGTGATGTTGAGAAGATTAATTTAGTCGTCTTTGAGAAAGATAAATAGATTGCTTTCTATGAAAGCATATTTTAGACAAGTTGTCAGCCTGCCAGAACCAATACACTTGTTACTGGATTAAGGGAAAGATTTGGAGAAGAAAACTAAATAAAAGAAATTCTTAAAAGAAATAGAAACTCCCTAATGAGGAAGTCTTGCTTCTAAATTTCAATGTAGTATTTATAAACGTACGTGTGTGTGAGTGTGTGGAGTGAGAGGCGGTGGGGTATATATTCTTCAAACTTTTATGATGTAAATGTGTGTTTGTGTATGTGTATCACGTTAAAAGCACTAGTGGTGGTGCTGTGTAAGAAGCAGTGGTGTCAGTGCCACTTAAAAAGCACCCAGTACACTCTGTAGGGTGGTTGGCATTAGGAAGGGTAGGTACCCTGTTGCAGAAACCATGCTAGAACAGACAATGGGGCCTGGGGTGGTCTCCAGCCTTACCAGCTCCTGTCGAACCATCCAACCCATGCCAACACAGAAAA